>NC_056755.1:3640576-3943750 GCF_018687715.1 Carya illinoinensis | reverse complement strand
TAAATATATACACATGATAGTACTACCACTGGTCATAATATATATATATATATATATATATATATATGTACATAGTACTGGTGGCGGTCATAAAATCTTAGGACTTGAACTAATTGATCACAGGGGTCACTGTGAAGTCTGTGAGTGGCCACCACTTTCGGTGGTTATTGTTTTGATAATTTATTCAAAGAAATCAAGGCTATATATAGTCGCCCCGGCCGGTGAATTTTGACGGCGTACTGCTGTTGGATGAGTTTCAATTAATAGCTTGCCATGAAAAATATTGATGAGTAGCGAAATAATCAAAACTTAATCCAGAAATGATCGATAAATGAACCTTTTTGTTAAAATCTAATTCTTACGTACAAGCCAACAAAAATCTTCTTACAAGCACGTGCGTACGAGACGGAGAGTATTATATATAATATAATGAAAAATACTTTAGCTACAAAGAGAATACATAGAGATAAACTCATAAATTGATATGATTTGATGTGATATGTCAGATTGTAAAATTATTTTTATTATTTAATAATTCTAATAAATTACATGAAACCATAGTAATTTGTAGGTTTACTTTTACATATTTTTATTATATTTGTAACGTTTTTCTAATATAATTAATGACACCGATGATACGATGTAGTCCGCCGGAAGCCCTGCGGTGATAAAATGTTGGACGGGGTTGAGTCAAGATGGTAGCTAGGTTTGGGACTACCTAGATTTTATAAGGTTGTTGCACTTTCTAGATTTAAGGTAGACTTATCGACCATGCTGCCATGCCATGTATTATCGATCACCAATATTATTATTAATCCATTATTTTGCCCTGTTCGCTGACTCTAAACAACTAAAATCTTTGCCAACGTGTTAAATATCTGTTTTAAAATTAAAGATAATGATATTCTTACACATCATTTATTACTGTTTTATTATTCAGTTATTTTTTTTACTATTTGAATTTGAATTAAAAATTCTAGAATATGATCTTCTGCATAATCTATAAGAAAACAAATTCAATCAACTAATGTAATTATGAAAATTAATTCAAAATAAATTCATTTTTATAAAAATTGACTTAAAGAGAAAAAAAAATGCCAATTTTTATAAAATTGAATTTATTTTTGATTAAATTACAATTTGTTTTTAGATCATTATGCAAGAAAATCATGTTCTGAGACCTTTAATCCAAATTCAAAGAGCAAACCCAGAAACAAAAACAAAATAAAAAAAAATAAAAAAAAAAAGATAGTAAAACAGTAGTAGAGGAGGTATAATGGTATCATTATCCTAGAATTAAATGTTGAAGTAAATTTAAAGCTGTAATGATCATCTCCTTCGCATGCCTGATAAACTTTCTAGGGAAAAATAAATAAATGTAATCATGGAATAGAAACCGGCTGAGACTAGTGAATGAGAATAAGGGATCAGATCAAGCTGGTAAGTACTGTCGGATTCGAAGCTACGTACACTACCTAATCACAAATTACATTAATAATCCTGCATTAATGCTTGTATACGTGACGAATATATATATATATATGCTGATGATCATGACATTAACTAATTCCTAACATGCTACCTACCTATTTCGTAGACAGTATCCACAAGTTTTGCACCATTTTCCCCCCATGTGATTCGGGAAAACTTGTACAAAATCTTTAGTACTTTGTGGGCAGTGCAAGATCTTAATTTACACTCCCGGCCGCGACGCTGCAGCTTATATAATTATTTACCAATATTCAACTTGAACCATGCATGCACGTTTATCATCACATAAACGAAAATTAATATATATCTCAACTCACTGAACTTGATCTGTGTATCTCACAGTCAAACCGGCCCCTTTAACCTTTCGGTTCCATCTTTAGCTAGAAAGAAAAAAAAACACACAAAAAGTTATTGTAGATCTAGATGCTGATGAGAGAACGAAACTCTATAACCAACCCCAGTAAGCTAGCTAGCTAGGGTGGTGATCATGTAAAGTTCTACCTAAATTTTATCATTAGAACTTCAGGTCATTACTAGCTAGTCTTATTTTCCATAGTGGGACACTGGCCATATATTTATAGGATATTATAATTCACAACTCTGCTATATTTAATCCCAAGACATTATTACATTAACCTCTCCTGACCATTTTTTAAATCTATGATATACATATCACATATGTAAGGTCATTTTGTCATCACTACATTAACAGAGCGTACGTATGGCTAGCTTTTGCAACGAATAATAAGGAAGACAACAAAATCAAAACAGGATACCTAGCTAACGGCAGAAAAACAGCGGAATGCCACTCAACAGAAACCAGGCCAGGAATGACAAAGGCTGCTGCTAGTAAAATCCAAAACACCACCACGTGACCTAGTACAAAGATCTCAAAAGCTTGTCGCTAGTCTTAATAGTCAAGTAGCTAGCTACTTATACACTAACTAAAGTAGTTTGCAAATAAAGAAAATAAATAACTCATGTTTCTATATATATATATATATCCTCTTTTGGCATGCAGGTGGCCGGTCGTGTCGGATTTGACGGCCAGTTTTAATTGGTAGACGAAAAATCAAACATTACATAATTAATATTAATGATCTGATCAACCCGGCCTGACCCGCGTCTTGAACTTGCACGGTTTCTCGCTACCCAACTCTTTTCAAGAGCAATTCTCGGATTCCTGCACGCTCATGCATGCATATGGATTGCCACATCATTCTTCTTAACTCCAATTGAGGGAAAGGTCGAGAAACGCATGCATGCTGCAGTTTTACTTGCCATCGATCTCTCTCTAAGAGCCAACAGTTATTAGTAGCTACGGCCGGTACTGCACTTTCCAGCCTTTCACCTTTGCGATTCAAGATCCGTCATGCATGCATGCATGCGTGTTCTTCCCAAGTACTATTCATGCATGCCTAGCTTGCATATTGTAAAAAAAAAAACTCACAGACCAAACAATTTTCCGAGTCATAATCTTGTCAAGTGGGCACAGAAGCTTGTTGGTAATATAAACTGCTTTGGGATGATTAATTTAATTTACTTTACTGCTTTGGGAATAACTACAGTCATATTTTCCAGCTTTTAAGATTACTGATTAATAACGATGTCTCCTTTAAAAAAAAAATAATAATAACGATATGTCTCCAACCACGTACATGCATGTACAGTACTTTCCTTTAAGTTTCAGTACCTAATCTTCTAAGATATATATTTCAAGTACCAAAGACACTTTTGGGGGTACCGGGTACGAGAACGAAAGGGCACGCACCAAATGATAGCCTTTAGCACTCTTCTATTTGACCGTTAGTATACTTGTAATTTTTTTTTATATATTTTTTAATATTTTTAAAAAATAAAAAAAAATATTAATATATTTAAAATCTCTTTTTTAATCATTAAAGAAAAAAAAATTGTCTAGCGTACGGAATTTATAATATTTTATAAAAATAGAATTTATAATTAAAAAGTATTTTTTATTCAAATTTTAGATTTATGTTTTTTAGAAAGAGATGATGAAATTTTTAAAATGTAGTTTGGATAATGAAATGAGATGAAATAATTTTAGATGAAAGTTGAATAAAATATTATTAGAATATTATTTTTTAATATTATTATAATTTTAAATTTAAAAAAATAAATTATTTATCATATTTTATATAAAATTTTAAAAGAATTATAATAATAAAATAAAATAAAACCTACATACATATATGGATAATTTAATTAGTTACCGTTCATCACTTTTTTGTCTTGACTTTTTGGCATGGTACCTTCAGAATCAACTCCGAAAACGTAAAAAAAAAAAAACCACCCAGCAAATTCCAATGATTTATTCTGCATCTGAAAGTTGAAACATGAGTTTCATTTGGACCGGTTGGTTTTGAAAATTCTACGTACGTACCATCTAACAGTCATCACAAATCCATATGAAAAAACGACAACTACTACTGAATCGTTCTTGCCCATATGGTCTATTTAGCCCTGAATATTCAAGACGTCGTTTCACATGGCACATTCTCAATATTGTTAAAAACTTCTGGTCAAAAAAAAAAAAAAAAAAAAAAAAAATTAATTGTTAAAAACTAATAGCTTGCAGTTGACCAATAGTTGGCTGCCAAACGGTCTATTAATATTGTTTATCTTAATTGCTTGCATGCCCTCGGTCGGAATTTTTATTTTTGCTTTAAACAGTAGCCGAGATCAGGCCAACTTTTCCTACATGAGCGGTGGCATTCTGCCGTCATTGTTACTATTAGTAGATTTTTAATTTTATTATTATTATTTTTTAGATTTTTTAATATATTTAAATATTTTTAAAAATAAAAATATATATAAATGTATTTAAAATAACTTCCTTAATTATTAAATAAAAAAATTAAAATGACAAGTGGTACACTTGAACGATATATTTCGGGCAATAAAATAGTGCTTCTCTTTTTATATAAATAAATATATATATAATTTCACTTGATATATAGCAAGCATAAACATGATCATCAACGTCTTAATTAATTACTTCCTGTTCCTGGAAATTAATTCCGATCCTGCATATGTATGGATTTCACTGGAAATTACCTCATTTATTAACAGATAATAGTATCCACAACAGCCATCGATCATCCGCCATGCACTGATCATAATATTCAACATGCAACAATATAAATGGCCGACATGACATCTTTAATGATACAAGAAATTATATTTTCATTTTTAGGGTAAATAAACTCTATACATTCTTTAAAAAGTAGATAAATAATATGTGATCCACATTAAAATAAATAAATTAATTAATTAATACTAAACTTCACTCTTTTTAAAAATAAATACGAATGGCTTATAAATTTTAAAATTGTATCTAATATTAGTTATTGTTAGATTATATAAATAAAAAAATGTGTCAGTGGAGAATCTGGCTTATAAAAATTGTATCATATGTCACATTCTAATAATTTTGGAAGGAAATGCATGTTATTGTTGGCCCATGGCCCACTTCTTCTTTAGTAGACATGTTAGATTTTTATCTTCCTTTTGTTTTAGTGGGTTCGTCCTTGGCCCATGACTTAGAAGAGGTATGTTAGTATATGTAGAGAATGCCCCTCTTGTAATGGCAAGTAGAAAACCCTCCTAGAAAAAACAGATAGGGAAAGAAGATAGAAATGCTTTGGATTAGTTTTCAACAAGGAAAATGATAAACTTATTTTTTATTAACAACTTATATACAATTATGTAAAAGAATAATATTATTTTAAATTTTATTTTGACTTTATTGATGATTTGATGTGTTTAAATATAATAAAAAATATTATTATATTTAAAATTATTTATAAATTATAAATGGGTTGGTGGGGTGTCATTACCCTTTCAACAATCACATACAAATGAAAGTGATGGCCACGTGCCAGTACTTAACCCACGGGCTGAGCCCAACTATTAAATTCTTATTACCCAATCCTAAGCCCACTATGGCTTCGGCCACTGCTGTGATCACCTGTTACAAACGTGTGACACCCCCCACCCCACGGCACCCACAATAGAAGGAAAAGAAAAATAATTGTTAAGAGGATCTGCTAATTTTGATATTAGAAAACTATGGGTTGCTGTTATTAAAAAAAAAAATAGAAGTATGCTAATTTTCTGTCGCATTTTGAAATTGGATCCTCATTGTTGAATAATATGATTAATAGATCGTGGAGTTTTTCCTATCGGTGCAGGCACTTCTGCTGAGGACAATGAATGATTGTGGAAGTGCAGGACATCCCCAGTCAAGCAGTTTGGAGATTCGTTTGATTCAAAGCCAGGATGACATTCGGAATCCTCAAGTTAAATTGAGAGCTGAAAAATAAAAATAAATGTGTGATATTTACAGTACCGTATTTGAATAGAGCTTTGCTATATACAAATAAAATTACGTACTAATATGCGTATTAATACTGATTTATTTATATTTAAAATTTAAATTATCATTATTTTTAATAAAATCTACTTTTTGACCAATTACAATAAATTAATGCACATATTAATACGTAATTGTACTTGCAATTAGATTTTTCCATTTGAATAACATTGTGCCATATACCAGATGTCTGCCACATAATTAGTGTTTTATTATTATTTTTATTTTTTCTAAATAATATGTCCACCCATAGGCTGAAAACCTTGTGAAAGACCAAATAAGATTCCTACTGTCATTGGCCGAAAAGATTGGGATATGTATATACACTTCCGTTGCCAAATAGGTTCCTTGTTCTTTTCCAACACGTCGTGAATTGGAATCCCAATCCTTAAACATCTCAAATTCTCAATCTCGATCGCCCCGGCTAACAAACCTATAGACGGGCTATTCGATCCCCCCCTCCCCCCCCATTATTAAATCCCCACCGCAGTGTACTTTCATCATTCGGTATTGCTCATCCTCGATCTCAGGATGGATCAATCTGATGAACTTGGAGAGTATCAATATCGCTTTGAGCAATCTTACCGATGCTTTCCTCTCTCGTTTTGTGAGAAGTCGCACCTCGAATGCGGTGACAAAATCATCATGCCTGCCTCGGCCCTGGAGCATCTTGCGTATAGTGTTTTCGAATTTCCCATGTTGTTCGAGTTGCTCAACCCCGACACTGGGCGAGCTACGCATTGTGGGGTTCAAGAGTTCGTTGCCGACGAGGGTTTGGCTTTCTTGCCGAACTGGATGATGGAGCACATGCAACTACGAGAAGGAGACTTGCTGATGGTAAAAAGCGTTAGTTTGGAGAAAGCAACCTACGTGAAGTTGCAGCCCCATAATAAGGATTTCTTGGAGCTTTCCAACCCTAGAGCCGTTTTGGAAAAGACGCTGAGGAACTTTTTCTGCCTCACAAAGAACGACACCATCATGCTCATGCATAACGACAAGAAGTTTTACATAAATGTGCTCGAAACTAGGCCGTCTGAAGCGGTCAGTATCTTTGACACAGATTGTGAGGTTGACTTTGCCCCTTCTCTTGATTACCAAGAACCAGAAAGACTGGTGAATGACATGGCTACTGAAGAACTTCAGGAGAAAGATCAAACAGTTGTGGAGGATCATAAGGATGTAGTGAAGACGTGTGAACCTTTTTCTGGAGTAGGAAGGCGCTTGGATGGGAAGGCTTCAATGGAGTCAGATTCAACATCAGATCACTACTCTTCCAAGTTGAAACAGCTTTCTCTAGGTGCAGCTGATGATCGGGGGAAAAGCAAGGCTACTCGTTCCAACTCGGTAAGGAAGCCGGGGAAGCTTATTCTTGGTTCCGATGCTGTTCCAAAGGAATCCAAACAGCAATCTTCACAGAAAGTGGCATTGAAGAAAGAAGATGATCAAAAGTTCCAACCCTTCACGGGTAAGAGTTATAGGTTGACAGACTGATATTACTTCAATTTCCAGAATTTTGTAAGCTTAGAGACGATCGACAAATTGAAGGAGAGATTGCAAGCAAAATAGATATTTGATATTGCAGCTGATTTCTGTTTTGATTCTGGTTTGGTGAATGAATTTGCATTATGTAGTGCTGACTTTTAGTCATGGATTCACACGTACGTGAGAATGGCATTTGGAACTTGCTCGCAATGTTTGAACATTTATGGCATTTATGTGCAGACGATGGGTCATGTTGGGTTAGATCCTGACTGTGACAAGTCCAAAAACATTTTAATTACCATGGGCCATTCCGCCTTGGTGCGAGTAATAATCTGTTCAAGAACGAATTACCTAATTATTAATTTACAATGATCATTTTTTATTATAATTTAAATTATATGTTAAATCAATGTTAACAGTCATTTCTGTTTTTATTGATTTTAATGATTAAATTTAAATCAATGAGACAAAGTTATTAAAAAAATAACATTTGATATAAATGACTGTTAATGATAGTTTTGGGCCTTGGCCCATGGGTATGGATTAAAAAAATATATATTACTTTTAAGGTGCAAAATAATAAGGAAGGACAAAAAAGTTCAGCAAATGGAGGATTGTACTAATATGGGAAACCAAGGGGACTCCATATAATGAGATTAAACCTCAGGGGGCAAATTACAAATTAACCTTTTCGCGTTGCGTGAATAAGCTTACAGAGGCTCTGGACTCTGGTGTTCTCTACAAGTCTCCAAAGCTCTGACCACACTAAACAAAAACCGGAAAATTCAAATCAAACGCAAATCAATATTGGAAAAATAGGAACCCTGTTTTCTTCAATTTTCAGGCATGGATGCTGATGCAGCTCTGGAGCTCGTGAAACACGGCACTACTCTTCTTCTCCTGGATGTTCCTCAATACACCCTCATCGGCGTCGATACTCAGGTAACATTCAAGTTCTCTGCTTGCTCTTTGAGAAGGCGTAAAAAAAAAAAAAAGGAAGTTAAATACCTGAAATTCTGAATATGACTTTTCCTCTTTTATTACACATTCACCATTCACTTGAGAAATGAAATGAGACTGATGTTAGGACTGAAATTTTGTTATTCCTTCCGCTTTAGAGCTCAGGTGGATTCGCCATGTACATATTTTCCTGCATTCTGTTTAATGAGAAGAGGGGGTGGGAGTGTTGTAATATCTTATTAATAAATGGTAAATGTCGAAGCCATTCATTCTGTTATATTAAATGTAATTTGCGAGTGTGTTATTGTATTTGCAAAGTTCTATGATTTTTTCTTTCTCCAAGTGGGGATAATTTGAATCTGTTTTATGCTTTGTCGTATATTTGTAGCCCATTAAAAGCCTAGTAAATTTTCGAGGACGACTAACATATTGATTCTCTCTTGCAGATGTTTTCTGTAGGGCCTTCTTTTAAGGGTATTAAGATGATTCCTCCCGGTCCTCATTTTGTGTATTATAGTTCATCAAGCAGGTTAATTTATTGCCGATTAAATATCTTACAGTTTTCTCTATCTGCCTTGTTTTCTTTTGATTCCTTTTTATGGGCCTGCTCAGGAAGGAGTCAGCTATACCATAATGTTCTTGTTTTTCAATGTTGTCCGTTAAATATTATGCTCTAATTACCATCTCTCTAAATCATTATGTCAGTCTTCTAACAATTTTTAGCGCTTGGGTTCATACCTAATAATTTAAAGACGTACATATATCACACAAGCACCAGGTGGATCTTAGATCAACAACTTCTCACTCTATCCTAATTTTCAAATATATAGTTTACAGATATTGATTTGATTTTAAAGTCTAAAATTAGGCTTTAGCATTTTCTTATCCTTCTATCTTCCGTTTCTGACGTTGGCCGACTAACAACTCATTACACTTTAGTAAAATGAGACTATGTGTCCCTTCTGCCTTTCAACATTCAGTATCTAGTGTCATCTGCTTTGTTTATGCCTTTTTCATCGATAATTAATCTCACAGTAATTGGTACATGTAGAGATGGCAAGGAGTTCTCACCAATAATTGGCTTCTTTGTTGACACTTGCCCCTCTGAGGTATGGAATGCTTAAGGCCTTCCGTTTCAATTTACTTCATCATTTGATGGCAGTCCGCCTATGCTTTTCTATCTTTAGCGTCCAGGATTTTTATCATCTTTTTTCTTTCCATAATTAGATAACTAATGTATATACACCTTGTGCACTTGGATAATGAATTTTCAATTATTAATAAACTTATCTTATTTATGAGAAATTAAGAGGTCAATTCGATTTTGTAGGAATATTGTCAAAATGGGCATTCAGGCCTGCCTCTTTTTGTAGTTTAGTTTCTGTAACACTCCAGTCCCACATTGGGAATATGAATAATCCACCTAGAGTGGGTTATTTATAAAGATAGTCATGCATGCTAAATTCCACATTGGCTACTTACTGGGTGAAACTGGGCTCTATAAGGGATTCTGGGAAAGCTTCAAATTGACTAGTCTTTTTGAGGTTATAGCGCAAATATGGTTGGTGCCTTTACTAGGTTGTTATGCATACTATCAGAGTCGCCTAGTAAGGCCAACCATATGATATTGGAGCACTGCATGACATGGCCCAGATGAGGACAACGGGAATTTAAGGGGAATTTTTGACATCCACATTGGGAATATAAATAACTACAGAGTGGGTAGGTTATACAGGTAGTAAAACATATTTCCAGCCCTATATTGGTCGCTTGGTAGGCAAAACTGTGCTTTATATCTGATTCTAGGGAAGCTTCAACATGACTTATTTTTGGCGGTATAGCACAGACTGTGGAAAGCACTTCCTGGGTTGTTGCATTTACTTGCTGGTGTTCTTCCATTGCATACAATACAATCATTGTGTGGTGGCCTTCTCTTAACTAGGAAAAGAATAGATAAAGGAAACTGTCCTTAAATGCAATGCATCAATGAAAACTGAAGAGCAGTTGGTTAAATGTCATCAAAGGCCACTTAGTCAAGCCATTTGTCATGTCAAGATATTTGGAGAAGAATTCAAATTAGCAGCAAGTTATTTCCAGAATATCTTAAAGTGTTGGTGTAGGAATGACCTTATATATATGGCTTCAACAGGTAATTGTTCGTAGGTGGGATCAACAAGAGGAGCGATTAGTCAAAGTATCAGAAGAAGAGGTATGCAATTGTTTTAGTTCTGCATTTGATTGTTTCCATTTCTTTTGCTCTAATGCATATGATAGGCAGAAAGAAGACCCCTGCAACTTTATTTTTTCATAAGAAAACTAGTTCTGATTTGGCATGAGTCAAAGGACGGTCATGGGAGCTTGATTAGTGGTAGAAT
Organism: Carya illinoinensis; assembly: GCF_018687715.1. NCBI lineage: Eukaryota > Viridiplantae > Streptophyta > Magnoliopsida > Fagales > Juglandaceae > Carya > Carya illinoinensis. The sequence continues at coordinate 3,933,046 of NC_056755.1, read as the reverse complement.
AAAATATACAAAACTTAGAGGCCTTTTTGTCCTCTTGTAGATCAAAGGGAGGGCATTTCGTAATGTAAAAATTAAAGGAAGTCTAGTTGCATTGTTTACTTCGCCATTTGGTGCTTCACCATGAAGCAATCTGATCTAGCTTACATGTGAAGTACTTTAGTGCCTCTCCCTCTTCTTTGTGAAGTGCTATAACATACCATTTTGGGTATGGAAATTTATAAGAAGTATAATAGCCACACTGGTCTTTGGGTGTGCAATGCATCCCTCTTGGGTGTATTCTCAAGGACCCTAGTGTGATGCTTGGTTTTCCTTTTTCCCTCTTTGGGTGTGTTACTTACAACCTAGTCTTTACTCAGAGCTTCCCAGCCACACAGAACTAATTTCTCGGTACAATTATAGCCTACATATCTAGCTTTCTACAGTTCTGGACCTGTTCTGTTACTACTCTTTGAGCCAGAATGAAGTTCTTGAATCCTAGTGAATAGGTGCTAGTCCGAACAGGATCCTGCATCAGATTTGGTTTCCAGAACTTGTTGTATCATTTCGATATTAAGAGTACTTCATTCTACGTCATCCAAATAATACAAATATGGAAACAGAGTGATTACTTTTTTTTTTTTTTTATGAATAAATAAATATATTGATCAAAGAATGGCAAAGCCAGTTACACTAGTCTAATGCCCTAACTAGGTAGGCACATTAGAGACAAGAAAATCATGAAGAACCATGCCATTAAAATCCACAGCTATGGCCCAACTACAAAGAGTTCTGAAAAATAAAAATTTTTCGTTTCTCTAAAGATCTTTCTTGGTCTTCAAAAGTCCTCTCATTGCGCTCTTGCCATAAGCACCACATAATGCATAGAGGAATCATCTTCCACATTGCTCTGATTGGTTGTCTTCCTCTTAAATTTGGCCAACTCGCCAAAGCTGCCTGCACCGTCTTCGGCATAACCCATGCCATGTCTACTCAAGTAAATACCTCATTCCAAAGGGTTCTGGCTGTGTCACAATGCAGGAGAAGGTGCTCTACTGACTCACCCCCTCTTTTACACATACAACACCACTCTGTAATAATAATCCTCATTTTCCTCAAGTTATCAATTGTGAGAATCTTTCCCAGAGAAGCTGTCCAGACAAAGGAGACTTTGGGTGGTGCCTTGTGTCTCCAAATCTTTTTCCAAGGAAATTGAGCATTTGGCTCCATAGTAAGAGCCTTATAGAACGAGTGAACAGTGAAAGAGCCTTTAGCTGCCGGCTTCCACCACATCACATCCTCAAGCTGCCTATTTGGTCTGATGGCATATATTAGGCTATAAAACTCAGCAAAGCAACTTACTTCCTAATCTTATGCCGCCCTACTAAAGGTAACGTTCCAATGAATATGTCCCCCCGTGGTCTCCAAAACATCTGCCATTGAAACGTCCTTTGCACTTGCTATCTGAAAGAGAGAGGGAAATAAATCTTGCAAGGCCCTATCGTCACACCAAACATCACTCCAGAATTTTATCTTTGAGCCCACACCCAGTTGTAACTTAACAAAGCGATTAAACACTCCCCATCCTCTTCTTATGTGTTTCCACAACCCAACACCATAGGCCTCCCTTACTTCTCTAGAGCACCAATCACCCCATAGCACACCATATTTCTTTTCGATCACCATTTTCCATAAGGATTCTGGTTCTATCGCGTATCTCCACAACCATTTTCCTAGTAAAGCTCGATTGAACACCCTTAGGTTTCTAATCCCCAACTCTCCGCCCGAGATAGGACGACAAACCTGTGCCCACTTAACCAGATGAAACTTAAACTCCTCCCGCATCCCCCCCCCCCCCCCAACAAGAAGTCACGTTGTAGTTTCTCAATACGGGCCGCTACACTCACTGGTATTGGGAAAAGAGATAAAAAATGAGTAGGTAGGTTAGAGAGTGTACTCTTTATCATAGTCAACCTACCACCTTTAGACAAATACATTCTCTTCCATCCTGCCAATCTCTTCTCAATTTTCTCAATCACAGTATTCCAGACCGACAACGCCCTTGAGGCACTACCCAGAGGAAGTCCCAAATAAGTCATAGGTAATGACGTTATCTTGCACCCCAGCGATCTAGCTAACTGGCGCATGTTAGGCACATCCCCGATTGGCACCAGTTCTGACTTCTCTAGGTTCACCTTCAACCCGGACACTGCCTCGAAACAAAGGAATAAAGCCTTCAGTGCTTGCATCTGATTCTGTTCCGCTTCACACATGAGAAGGGTATCATCTACAAATAATAGGTGAGAAATATTAATAATACCCCTCTCCGGAGTTCCCATCTTAAAACCCTCAACGAAACCATTCGTAACCAAGGCCGTGATCATCCTGCTTAAAGCCTCCATGACTATAACAAACAATATAGAGTGATTACTTATGTATCTCAGACCCATGGGCTGGGACTTTTAGCCTCAAAAAAGAGAAGGGAAACTTGTCCCCTATTTTCTTTTTCTTTTTTTTGGTACAGAACTTAGCTGCAAAAAATTGTGGGGAAATCTCTTAAGATTCTTTTAGCTAAGTGCTTACGGGATGCATTTCTGATGTGTTGAGAAGAAAGGAAATCTGTTAAGCGCCTATTCTTTTGTAAAGGATTCTAGAGCTTTAAAAAGAGGATTGTGAAGAGAGGAAAAAAATATTAGTCTTGAGTTTTAATAGTATGAAATTCAAGCTATCTGATTCGAAACCTGAAATGTCATCTGGGTCTCATAATATAAATCCTATTGATGTGAATTTGTGTTGGCACTAATATTATGAGCTGGACACTAAATTTTTTTTGTTTGTCTATTCCCTCCCTCTCCCCCCCCTCTCCCTCTCTCAATCTCTCTCTCTTTTCTTTCTCAATTTTATTCTTTTTAAGGAAGAGAGATATTGTCAAGCAGTCAAAAGTTTAGAGTTTGACAGACAACTTGGTCCTTACAATCTGAGCCAAAATGGAGACTGGAAGCAGTTGTCAAATTACATCTCAAAGAGCATTATTGTACGATTTGGTAAGCTCTGTCTAACTACTGTTGTAATGTTGTAATTGCTGCAAGAAATTTGAGGTTCAAGTTGGGAGAAAACATATGGAATGCCCTAAGGAAGAGCTTGTGCCACTCACAAACATCATTGTTTATACCATTGTAGCCACTTGCTGGCTACGATATGATTGCGGAAAATTTCAGTTATCTTTAGTTTGGATCGTCATTTTTCTTTTACCCTTCTCCTTCTATTGTTGTTGGTGGGGATGGGGGACAATGTCCAATGATATTGATTCTTTGTTGACTTTGAAACTATGGTATGCCTCTTCTGATTTGCAATTGTGCACAACTTTCTCATTCTAAATGATTCATTTCATGAACAGAACCCATTGGAGGAGAAATTTCTGTTGCATGTGAACCTGGGATGGTTAACAACATTCCTAAAATGGTGATGGAGAAAACACTAGATGATCAGTTGGAGATTAGTAAGTTCTCAACATCTGTTAACAAGAATGTCAACAGCAGAAGATGTTATTACACATCTATTCCCCGTTTTATCAAACAGAAAGGACTTCAAGGGCAAGAGCTTACTTCCTTAAATCTTGACAAGGTAAGAACTCATGCTTCTTTTAAAGAATAATGGAACTAAATGGATTTTTTCACCATTCAGCATTTCCTGATATGGATTTTAAATTCCACCGATTGGTGCAGACACAACTCTTGGAAACCTTACTAATAAAAGATTATGGAGGTTCTGAAGACGTACTTCTTGGAGAGCTGCAATTTGCATTTATTGCATTTTTGGTATGTGCAGACCTATATGACATATCTTTCTTGTTATTCTATTGTCAACTTTAATGAAATCAGAAAACTATGCAGATGGGACAATCACTTGAAGCATTCCTACAGTGGAAATCTTTGGTTAGCCTTTTATTTGGATGTACCAAAGCTGTAAGTATCAATTTGACTCTTATATTCTTTTGAAATCGAATTTACTTTCTTCAGACAAAGCTTGAAAGTCTTACTTCGTTAAACTTTTCATATGGGGGCCTTTTGCGTGAATCTTCACATCCTTATTAAGCATCAAAGTTGTCTTGTTTAAACTGTCAATCTCTTGTATATGCCCTATGTATTCCATAACACCTGTCTTTTCTAAAAATATCTTATCAATAAGTTTAGTCTGTTGACAGCAGTAATTGGATAGAACAACATGGTACTGGCTTAAAGCTTTTCTTTGGATAGGTCGTTGAAATTTCTGTTGTTATATATGTTTAAAGCTTTAAGTTTCTTTTGGCAGCCCTTTCACACAAGGACTCGCTTATTCACAAAGGTAATGCTCAAATTTTAACCTGTTTTCTAAAAAGGATATTGATTGCTGTGTTTTTTAGCATGCACCATTGTTGTAGTCTGGTATGTAATTGTTAAATTCTACTATCTAAATGGGAAGTAATTTCAATTTAGCTAGGCCATTACCAACTTGGTTTGGATATATGCTCTATGTGAGACCATTTTGCATGTTAAGCTTTGTGCATCCATGCTCATTGATCCACTAAATGCAAAAGGATAACATTGTTTTTACAGTCTGGTCTTGGTGATATGTGGAAAAACCCAAGTAGTTTACATTTTGATGTATCTTTTATCGTATATGAAGTATTTTTTAGTTACTTTTCTACTTGTCAATTTATTTTAGTTACTTTTATAAAGTGTTGTTATGGTAAAAAAACAAAAAAAACTCTCTTAACAATTATTTGGTCCTTTTCGGCTTCATTATTTCATGCAATAAGGATTGAAACCAGATTCATTGGTTTATTAGTCAATGTGAAATGTATGTAGTCAACTTGTACAAAAAGTTCTAAATTTACGTGATTAACTAAATCTAGGTTTCATGTGCCTTTTCTATCTAATTACAAATCAACACTCAATTTTCAATCTTGGTTTCTATGCTATTCTTTTTCATGATGAACTCTGATATCTGCTAGAATTCTCACAGTTCATTAGGGTCATCTACTATCAACTGAAATATGGCCTTCAGAAAGATAGCAGAGATACCAGTGGTGCAGTGTCAGGGGCATCAGCACTGTTGGATGATTCATGGCTTTCTGCTGACAGTTTTTTGTACCGCCTTTGCAAGGTAGGTCTCTGACAATATTAAGTCATCATTTTGATCCACGATTGCAATGTCATTCTGAATAGGCGTTTTTTGCAAAATTGTATTGCCATGACTTTGATAATCCTGTTTATTGGCATGACACATTTCAAGGCTTCTCTATTGAAAATTATATACGAAGTTAAGTTCACTACAATTTATCTTCTAATGGGGATTGCAGGACTTCTTTTCATTGATGCACGATGCCTCATCTGTTGATGGACATCTTCTGTCATGGGTATGAGCGCTAACCCTGCCCTTTCATGTTGAATACCGTCATTTACCCTGTCCTTTTAGCCATTTTGTTACTTGAACTTGTTCCATGTAGATATTGACATATTTGAAGCCATTTGCTTTATACTTAAAACCCTATGCCATTGCTACTTATGATAAACAAAACAAACCATTCCATATCTAATCAGAATTATGTGCATCACGTCTACTTTATTCACAAGCATTATATTTTTCAGGAGATGTGTGACAATTGTCATTAGGTGCAGCAATAAATTGTTATACCTTAAAGCCATTACCATGTTATGTTAGGTTCTCGAACAAGATTTACGTGGATCAATAAACTTTTTACTTATTAAAAAAAAAGAAAAAGGTTATTGAACAAGATTTGTCCTTGACGAGTAAGGTTAATATTGCTAGCTTCTTTTACATGAACAATAAGTTTGCTTTGCCGCATTTCGTGAAATCTACCGAATAATACCATATAGTCCCTGCAAAAAATTACAATTCTACTTTTGGAAATCTGGTGTTAGGGTTTCAGCTGCTGGAATTTGAAACTTCTAAAAACGGTATTTCTTGGAGTTTCTGCAATTTTTGTCATGTTAGCATCTCATTCCTTTTTTGTGATATATTCTGGTAGGATATTGGCTGGTTGGTATTGAAAGTTCTTGTGGGCCTTTTTTGTCTTTTTGAGCAGTGTTTATTCACCATTACCCAAAAATCTGTCTTGTTCCAACATAAGTCATGAACTTGTGTAATTGGGTTTGGAATCTTCATTTTTGCCTCTTTCAAGATTTTTTTTTTTTTTTTTCCAGTGAATGCTGTTCGTACCTATGAATATATCTTGATACATTTTTGGAACTATGATAAACTGAAGTATGTGTTAGTTATATGCAGAAGCGGATTCTAAATTTTTTGGTATGAGAAGTACTTGTTGGAATTTATTGTTGGTTGGAGATCTTTCATACTCGAGAAATCTTAGGTGGTTGTGTCATACAGGTTGACAATAAGTACGGATTTTCTGATATAAAAATAAGGATGTTGTTTAGATTCCTTTTCTGATTGGAAAACACAACCCCACTAACACAGGATGTTGAGTTTCCAGTTCAATCCATTTCGTTTTTTGGTCTGGGTGTCCCTCAGGTTTCCATGTAGTTGAGTTATACCGACTGATCATTCTGAGGTCAAAAGTCTATAGTTTCCATATAATCTTTCTACTCTTGCAGACGAGGAAACTACAGGAGCTGCTTGAGAACAATCTCGGGTGGGAGTTCAAGCCAAACAGTGTGGTTGATGGAATGCATTTCGAAGAAGATGATGAGGTGAGTCCATTTATCAAATGCTGAACTATAACTGTCATTCTCTTCTTTTTTTTTCTTTTTTTTTATACAAGGGGGGTTGGGGGTTTCAAACCCAAGTTTTTCATTTGGAGAACTGGGTCATATGCCATCAAGCCATAAAGTTTTCCATTTGCTACAACCGTCATTCTCATTAATTGTTTGTTGTTCAACTTCCTGCAGTTTGCTCCTGTGGTTGAGATGTGCGATGACCCTAGTTATAACTAGATTGAGACAAGGATCATGTTAATACAGAGTCGTGGCCATCTCGGTCAATTTGATATCGTTTTGCTTCCTTGCCAAGTTGATCACTGCGCAGAAGAAGGCAAACTTTTGCATGTAAATTAATTATAGAGTAGACACAGATGGAAAACATTTTTTCCTGGGATTGTGTTGCGAATATTTTGCAACAAATTTCAGGATTTATTATGGTTTGGTATCGAATTTCAGAACCATTTACTGGGTGATATCGAGTATCTTAAAGGTTGGAAATGGTTGCTCAAAAAAGTAATGTTACATAGGTCGTAGAGTGCGCAAGTTTCGTGTAGTTGTTTTGAAAAGAATGAGACCTACTATTAATTTTTTTTTTCATATTTATTTATTTTTTTAAAAATAATTATACAGCGTTTGTACATTCACGACTACAAATATTAATTTTTTTTTAAAAAAAAAAATCAATCAAACATAATTTCTAAGTCTTGATCTATTATAAGAGGAAAGAAGTTTATAACGCAGTTACATATTGTTAAAGACAAGACCTAATCTTAGGTCACATAACAATGAAAGCCTAAGATATTGAAGAAAAGATAAACACAATACGAGAAGTGAAGATAAAAGTATGTAATGGCATATTGCTTGGATTGCTTCTTCTCCTTCTTCAGAGCCATGGTCTTCTTCCTCTCTCTTCATCTGTTTTCCTTAAAATAAAGTCAAAATTAGAGTTGAGAGCTAATCCTTTACATATTTGCAGTGGATTCTCTCTCTAAGATGCCAATCATATTAATAATATGTATCTATTATTTTTTATAATTTATTCTGTATTTATAAGTCGACACATCTAATAAAGAACTTACATGATATAATTTAATTTTTTTTTTTAATTTAAATATTACAACTCAAATCTCACTATTGAAATATAGTAAGATGATATCCTTTACAAATCAACTTAAAAATAAAATAACTATTATTCATTCAAGTCATACTTCACAGGTTCCTTTAATGTCATAATGCCATATTAGGCCAGTCATAAGACCAACTGTTGCCCACCCGACCGAAAAGGTATCAACAATCAACATAAGTTATTTCATTAGAAAAAGTATGATCAGAATTTTTCTGGGAAGCTCATTGTACCGTATTAGTATTACATATTTGTGGGTCGGACTCGAATCTTCAAGAAATCGGCACCAAGTCGCTCCGACAGTCCGACTCCCAGTCCTCTATGCAGAACGGTCAATTAACACAGGTCAACACTTACGAACGTATAACAGTCCTTTGCTCTGCGAGTGATGGCCCGCAGACTCGGTTCCCGCCTTTCCCTTCTCCCATCTCTTTGCAAAGTCTCAAAATCCCATTTTCAACCTTCATCTTCTCCAAGGTTAGATTTTTCTTCTCTTTTGTCCTTTATATGTCTGCCAGCACGAGCTAAAGTAGAATTTTTTTATTTTTTTATTTTTTCTCTTTCAGCTCCATTTTATACACTGGTTGTAATCTTTGTTTGCATGGTTTCTGGATGAAATCTGAGAAAACCCATATCGTTCTCTGTTTCAGATTAAAGACTATCTATGATTCAGCTGGAAGCGGTTCAAAATATCGCATTAATTTTGGGTTTTGCCCAAATTTTCAAGGTTCGCTTTTGCATTTCAAAGTTTTCTCATTTGGTGGCTTCTTGCTTTTATGATGTCGCCGTTTTTTATGATTCTCATAGTTGTCGTTGTGCAATATATACATATATAGATATATGTATAAGAAGACTCCAATTTATTAATAAACCTGGCGGAGTCATACCGTTGTTATAGGCCAACCACCTTGGGGTTACAATTTTTTGCAAAAGATTCGTTAAGAGGTTATGGTCGTTGGTGAACTCATTACTGAAAGCTTGTGATGCTATGTCACGTAGTTCGTGTACTTGTACAAAGTCCTGATATGATAACATTTTATTGGTTGCTTTGAAAGTTGCCCGTTCAACAATTGTAATGTAACTTTAACAGTGTAAATAGACGAGGCTTTAGGACCAACCTCTCATTGTGTGCATCCCTGTGGGTTTTGGATTCTGTTATCATTTTAAGTGTCTATCATTGTTAAAGTTTTTAGGTTTCGTGAAAAACTGTCTAACGGCTGATTATATTGCCTAGTAGAGTAGGTTTTGGAAAAAATCTACGTCATGAACTAACTTGGTTCGAGTGGTTGTGACAAGTGGTCTCCAGTTTTTTCTTTTGGACCTCTGAGTTCTTAGTTTGTTAAGAGCCTAATAGTTTAACTTATTTAAGTGCCAGTAGATAAGATATGTCTTTGAAAGGTAATGCGCCATTAAATGTTGATTGCTTACGAATGCTGGAACTTCATTTTATCTTTTTTATGGTTGGAAGTAATTCGTTATCCAGGTTGCTATTATGAACAACTCAACTAATTCTTTGATTCTTATCCAGAATAGTATATATTGCCAGTCCTGGTCAGGTATTTGAAGGTTGGTAGAGAGAGAAGCAGAGAATAAAGATATGATTTTTATCTAGTAAAGTAGATGCACCATGCTCAATAATACAGACGCAGTATAGTGTTCTTTGCAACAAATTACATGAAGGGATTTCTGTCATAATGTCATTTTCTTTGATTCTGATTCACAGTTCAAACAAGGATTTAGTTTAGTATTTTCTGCCATTGTTCTTTTGCAGGATCACGATCATATGCTCGTGGACGCAAACATTATGCTCTTTTTGGCAATGAAAAGCCAGGTGATGAGGAATTCCGAAAAGCTTGGAAGAAAGAGATGGAAGAAGATACTAGCCTATGGACAGGAAGTGAAGATGAAAACAATGATGAAAAAGATCCCAAAAGTCGTCTTGAAGAGGAAATTCGGAGAGTGAGACAACAGGCAAAAGAACACTCTGACCTAATTGATGCTGATGACAGTGATGAATTAAGAAGTGTGTGGTCTGGGAGTGATGAGGAGAAAACGCTTTGGACTGGTAGTGAAGGCGATGATGATAATGATATTCCCACAGAAGCCCACCCAAATGAAAGTAGTGACAAGTATATAGATAAATTGTTTGAGTTTGAAGAAATGCCTAAATATCGAACACTTTCTGAAGTATTGAAAGCTGAAGATGGACTGGAAGAGTTGTCTCCAGGAAAGCAAGCTAGGAAAATTGCAGTTGAGAATGCCTTGAAAAAATTGAAGAAAGGGCCAGATGGGCGTTACACCAATGTTTGGGAGGTCATGAGTGATTTAGACATTCTCATTGGAGCGTTTGAAAATATTGTTTCGGGACCAGAGTATGCGGAGCTTAGACAGGGAGGGCCGAAGAAATTGAATATGCAGTTTTTCAAGGACATTCAAGCACGAATGAGAGATCCAAATTATAAGTTCTCACCTGAGTTAAAGCTGAAGCCGAAGAATAAATTAGTTTCAAGAAAGAAGTGGCAGAAGGCACAATCTAGACGGAGGAAAGCACAGAAGCGTTAAGCTGTAATTGTTTCCTTTCGGCAAGTACGTGTGTTGCGCTGTTGCTTTATGCTTGCTCTTAGAATCGTCTTTCTAATGTTTAAATCAATAGTCATTGAATTGCTATAGTTCAGAAGATTGGCCTCCAAAATGATAATTGTTCACTCCACTTATTAATGGCTAAACAATTTGTTCTTTTGTTATATCTGTTTTTTGATTGTTATATGGTAACAACTTGCATTACGGAAGACCAATCAAATTGAACTCGACAAATTTCCTTCTAAGTTGAGCAAAAAAGGCATTGATCTCAAAAAAATCTGGATTATACACCATATTCTATTGTCTGCAAAAAAAAATCCTATGGATTTGAACTATGGCAAAAGGTGGTTCATTCTATCTAATGCCAAAGATAACAGTCCGTAGTTTTTGCTCAAGAAATGTAAAAGATCAGGTAGAAAACATTCTGATAACAGTATCACTGGTGACATCAACCACTACGAATTATAGAGTTCGTAAAGTTCTCAAACATAAAATCAGGTTACTTCTAGAGACTACTAAAACGAAGTGGTATTAAGAGTTGTGGCAAATGGGAACTATCGAAGATTATGATTTGCCATCCAGGGTTGATTCATGTACACATTGTCATTTATCATCTTATTGTCGATCGTGTTTCTGTCTTGTAGGTTGATGTTCATCATCGCTGTAGGTGGATAGCTGTCGGGGTACCCCTGCCCATTGGTCATCATCATCGAAGATGGATAGTCGTACACGTAAGTCTTAAACCCTGTAGAAATATCCTGATACCCACGGCCAAATTCATGACCTCCTAAGCCAACAAAGCCAGCACCATTGTGATGAAAACCTGCAAGGCTGCTTACTGGTGACATGCTGTTTTCCACTTCATCGTGATTGCCAATTGTGACTCCATCCTCACCCAGGCCTACATTTTGCATTGCTGCTATCAAATTTTGATCGAATTCACCATCTATCATTGCCTCAGTTTCCCTCCTCTGATTAAAATTCCAGTCAGATGCCGACTCAACATCTTCTCTGCCTAAGAAGTTGGGGAGGAGGTGATGATCTTTGTAGGGATTTAGACCATTAGTCAGATATTGAGTTTGGTTCTGGTTATTGTCATCATCGGTTAATTTGGCTTGTATCTTTTGGGAACTTGGAAACCAAAGCACTGCATGTTTACCAGATCTGACCAGCTTATTGATCAATGCAGCAGGATCCGCACTACCTGTTACGGTGACTTTCTGCTCTTCTGCATCTATGCTTACTTGATAAACACCTGAATCCAGTACCAAATGTAAATAAATAAGCAAATAAAACAAGAAAAATCAAATAAAATAAAAAAATCAGAAGAGAGAGACCAAGAAAGAGGCGAGGAGGAAAACAAAAAGAAACTTAAGAGAGTCCCAAAAAATTCAAACTCGATATACTTATTTATAATCCTTTCCGTTGCTTGTTTATTTATTTATCCGAATTGGTTACATAAAATCAAAAAATCTATCTCATCTCAACTCATCATTACAAGGTTTTTAAATTTCCATACAAAATATAATAAATAATTTTACTTTTTCAAATCTCAATACAAAATTAATATTATAAAATTATATTATAATAATATTTTATTCATTATTATTTAAAACATCTCATCTCACATGTGTAAACAAACGGGGCCTTATTTGTGTTCAAAAAGAATGACTAACACAATTATTCCTTTTACACAATAGAAAATGAAAACCAGGAAGAAAGAGATCTAAAGAATTAAAGGAATAAATAGCCGAGTGAAAGCATCATCACCTGTTCACTTGGAGATAGTCCAACATCACATGCGAGGAGAGATTATCGACTCTCCAGGACACAGCCAGAGATAGAATATCATCATTATCAGCACCAAAGATGCAATAGTGAAAATCAATATTTTGATTTGGTCTACAGCTTGTAAGGATTACTGAATGCTCGCATGAACATATATACATATATATATATATATATATTATGTGATTGTTTGACTGTATGTATCCATTTTATACTTTTCCTGAATGTCCCATAAATACTCTTGCTCATTCTCATGTGATTCAATCAGTAAGAAACACGTGATAATGCCACAAAAATGAAGCAATCTCCAATAGAAAATGAGATTGTTACAAACGTAAAGAAACTTTGTGTATATTCAAATTTTAGTACCTTCAATTTTCTGGAGGAGTTTCCTCACTTTCTGCATGCACCCTTGGCAATTCATATGCACTTTCAGAATGTATTTCTGTGAAAGGAAAGAAGGAATCAAACTCAACACAAAAAGGAAGTAAAAGTTAATGAGAAATAATAGTAAAGCTAAAAATATGAAATAAAAAGATGCTTTAGAGATTAAAAAAACAAAAAACAAAAATAGCTAGAGGTAGGAGGGACCTCAATCTTTAAGAACTCAAACTCATTTGATGACATTTTCCACCGTGCTTGTTGCTTAAAATGGAGAAATCTGAAACTGTTTCTTGCCTATTTTCTTCTTTATCTACGGTTTTTCTTTTCTATTTAATAACCACTTGTGAAACACTATCGGGTAGATCAAAATAGTTGGGAAGTCCAACACTGTGCAGAGCTATGGCAGAGCAGGACCCCCACATAAGATCTCTGCTAGAAAGAGAGAGAGTTTGGAAGGTGTGAATTGTGATTTGACAAGGCTCAAAGTCTCAGAGACAACTCTTTTGACAGGCATAGCCCATGTGTCTGCCGGATTTAGTCATGCACTGAAGATTTCTTTCTGCCAACCAAATACCGTACACAATTTTCTCATGATGGTCGCATGGTTTAGGTGAAGGAACCAAGTCCTAGTCCTACTGCCCATTTGCGGAATTCATTCCCATTTGATTGCTTCCTTTTCTTGTCAGTTGTCACCACTAAAGACAGACATTCACCTGCACTTGTCCAATGTGCTGCCCTTTTTGGTCTTTAAAGGCTTGAGCAACTATTGAAATATTTTGAGGGATATTGTCCAAAATGCAAGAACTGAATCACCGAAGAAGTACTTCTCCTGAATTACTGTAAAAAATATATTTTAAGTACTTGATGTCCTTAGTGATCAGTTACAAACGAGGTGGCTTCAAATAGTTATTATCTTTATAACGAAACATAAGTACTACGTGAATTATAAATGCAAAACAAGGAAGAAGAAAATGATCAGAATCATAGATTGGTATGACCATCATGTGAAAGATATCTTCTATATATATATATAGATCAGACTCTAAAATTGATCAGTAAATATCAGCTGGATGATCTTTTGCTTTACCAAAAAAAAAAAAAATATAGTGGGAATAAAAGGGAAGGGCAACGATTTCCTCAAAATAAAGGCCTTCTTTTGAATTGGTTTTTGGGGGTAGAGATGCTTACTTTTTATGACATTGTGCATCTGGTGGCCCCAAAAACGGATAAATATGGAAGAAACACACTTTGGGAAAATGAGGAAAAGTGCGTTTGCCCAAAGCATGGGGAGGTTAGGCTTTAGAGATTCGAAAATTAAAAGCTAAACCATCATCTTTATAGGAGAGACTTCGACATGACCTCCGAACACACACGAATATATATATATATATATAGACGATTCATCTAAGCATCCGATCGAGTTTAATTTACATATTAGGCGGTTCAAGTCTTTGCATTTCCAGATTATATATATATATATCGAGAGAGAGAGAGAGAGAGGCTCGAGTTGCAAGGAATACACCCATGCAATTGAACTCTGTTTTCATCATTTAAGTTCATGGATCGAGACTTCTGACTTTTGAGTTTTTCATATATAGCAGTTTACAATATTTCGAAGATAGCGCTAATATTCTGATCTTTTGCCCTTGAATACGTAGACATGAAAGCATTAGTGAATTAAAGAGCCCCTTGAGCTTGCAAAAAACATCAATGGTTAGATAGTAATATCCAATACATTTATCATTAGAAAGTTGACGCCGGACATATATAATAGAAATTATTCTGCAGCAAGCTAGTTTCAACATTTACTTCACAAGAAGGAAAGATAAGAGAATCGTCCAAAACATATAAAAAACAATTCTTATGTTCAATTTGAAATTATCAAAATCTAATAATGTCGAAATCAACTTACAAGCCGGATTGTACGTAATAGTTGAAAATGGATCAATAATATCATAATTTTAACAAAAATAATCTCAATAATCACACTAAAAGAAAATACATAATTAAAGAAGTAATTTGTCAAAAATCTAGCTCAAATCGAGTTCCTAATCATTTCCTAAACTTTAAATGAAATATTATTGTAAAAGACATAAAATAAATTTTAAAAAAAAAAAACTAAAATTATGGATTTGGAGAGGAAAACAGTAGATTTTGGGCTAAAAAAATATGCACACTGAGCATAATAGGTGACCATGACATTCGTGCCAAAAAGAGCTTTTGAAATTAGGATCATATGCACGATTCAGATACTCGTAACTAAAATTATGGTCAGAATACCGAAATGTATCCAAAATTACTTCAATCAGGAAAAAATCATGATGTCCTGACATCTTTATGCTGATTTGTCACCTCAAGGTATTTTAACGTCATCAACATGTAATCTAATAACTCAACATCATTTGACTCAGATCTTTTTACATCAAAAGTCTAACATTTTAAAAAAGGTATGAATTAAATTTTTGTTATAATTCACTACATGAGTACTCAAATATTCCTCCAATATTAGAATTAACAACAAAAGCCGTCTAGTGTGAGAAAAAACGATCGAGATGCAGAACCCATGTCATCAGCCGTTTGAAAATTTTGATGATTCTTGGGTACGTATGTACACCAGAAGCAAATTCAGCAAGCAAAACATCTTTAGCTAATAAGTCCGCCTCTAGTACTGGAAGAACTTGGTAGCGTTTCGCGAGCAAAACTTCTTTCTTCGTGAAACAATACTTTGTTGCATGTCGTACCGTATATATCATACGCCTTTCATGCAACGTCTAACTTTCGTGCTCAGAGGCGTGCAGATATTTTACGACGTCTGTACATGAGTATGCCTCGGAGAAGCACATGATCAACAGGTCTCCCTGCAAAGGATGGAGCGCGGACGGCCGAGCATTTGACAGATGTTATCAAGCTAGCGATCCAAGCATATATAAGATCTGCGAAAAATGCTTTTTGCTAGCAATTATTCCCTAACATTAAATCGGTGACATTAAACAAATCAAAACATAGAACTTTCTGGATTAGATATTGATCAGTTTAGAATGCCAAGATACAAAAGATCTTTTTATACTTTATATTTTTATTTAATTCATCTCAAATTAAATATTAATAAAATTAATTATTTTTTAAATTTTTTATAAAAAAAATTAAACTCATCTTAACATATTTCATTCATATTTCAATTTAAAAAATTAAATACGTCTTAATTTAAAAAAGTTAAATATATATCAATAGAAGGTATAAAATATTACTATTTATAACTCAATTCAATTAATCATCTCAAAATTCAAACGTAGTGTAAGTCTTATAGAAAGAAAAAGAAAAAATTGAGTTTTTAAGCAGTGGATTCTTTTGATTGAAATGATCCAAAGCACCAAAGAGAAGGCCACTGATCATTTAGTACTAGAAGATTGCTTTTATATATATATATATATATATATATAATAATTAGGCAAAGGTTGGTGCTCCCGGTAATCATTCTCCTTCTTTTGGCCTTAAGTGGATAAATTAATGAATCTGTCTACTCCATTATTTTGCAGTGATCATGCGCGCTGAGCGGAGACATGGGGGCAAAGATTGGCCGATCGAAGGCCTCGAGATATATATATTGATGATTCACTTTATTCTTTAAATATTTCATCTTGGCGGCGTTTGCGCGCTTTGATATTGGGTAATATATAATTAGAGTACAGCCAAAGATATTCATCGATAGTATAAAAACTTTAGGCAGATAATTAAAAAGCTAATGTTTCTTATCGTTTTCGTTTAACGCAGTTAATGATCTATACATACATACATACATATATATATATATATATAACATCGATCTTGGGATAAGATCATTAAAGTTGGCATATGATCGATCATCACTAGATTCAGTTTGAAATTGAGTATTACATACGTACGTCATGCCATTAACATTAAAGCCGAAACTTAGGGATATGCCGTTGAAATTGAGGATTATTAATTAGTAGCATACATTGTACCTTTAGGCACACAAAATATCATCATCAGAGATTCTGTATATATATATATATGTATGTATATGTATATGTATTATATGTATATGCGTATGAGTAATGTTATACTCTATAATTCTATCTTATTTTTATCTCACTATCTAAGGTGTGACATATTTATTAAATCATGATAAAGAATTATCCAATGGTGATAAATATACCATATTTTACATAGTAGGCCGATAAGAATAGAATGATAGTGTAATGTATAGAATTTTCCTATATATAATATATATTATGTTAGATGATGATGATCAGCACCTGAACTTGCGGGTGATCAACAATTGGATGGATATTATTGCATAATACATATGAAAAATTAGTGTAATTAACATCCCGCGGTATACTAGAGATTGTCAGCTACAAAGGGTTCAAATAACATTGAGCTAGAGGGAATTTATAACCATCAATTAATTAATTAATTATATATATTGTCATATATATATATATATATATAATACAGGAATATCATATATAACTCCGAACATGATTTTCTGTCCCTTCTAGCTTGCATGTGAAGTTATATATATGATCAGGATCGGATGAAGGTATATATATGATCAGGATGATCGTATTGATCTCTAAATTTTGTTCCGCTTAATCAAGCAACTTCAGCTCTCCGCATATATATATTGTTCAAGATTCCAATTAAATTAAAGCTGGATCAGTACTAGTCCCAGCTAATTAATATATATTGAACTGATTTAATAATGAATGTTGCTTTTAAAATATATTCCACTATATATATGTATGATCATATCAATTAATATTACATGCATTATCTGATGATCATCAATGCCATCCAGTTGGACATAATTATATATAAATATAAGTATATATTTTATCTCTAGTGTGCGTGGTAGGCAACGAGAATCTTAGACAGATCGACGGCGTTTGGAGGGTTAAGATGATCAAAACGGACATATAACCTTATAATATATAACATGCTTGAATATATAGGCTCTAGCTAGCCATGCGCATGGCCGCCTGTATTAATCTAGCCGACTTCATTGTAAAAGAATGGATTTGTCACGCATAATGGGAGCCATTAATTATGAATCTAAAGGTATATATAAGGAGTTTTCCTTTGATAAGGATCGATCTTTCTAATTAAATCATAATTATGTTCTTATTATAACTATATATTATATTATATATTTTCCCTTTAAAATATATTCTGCTTCGACAAATTAACTTAATGTAGTCATAAATTATGACTATATATATATAGTTGCATACATGCATACTTAGATCGTAATTTGTCTGATCAATCAGTACTGCTGCTTAAGCTCGAGAGAATGGTACCTAAAATTAACGGTGGATCTTGCATGCCTAGATCATCATGAAGCTAGAACCACTTCATTTATAATTTAATTGTTTAGAGTAATCATGACTTGTGAAGTTAATTCTAATTACATGAGGGAACATGCATTCACATTATCATCACTGAATAATGAGACAATGTTCTCCTCAGCAGCAGGCGCAGCATTCGATGCCGGTAAAGCTTGCACAACGTTTCTGACGTAGCCGGATGGTGCCCTTTTGTCATAGGCTCCAGATGCATAAGGATAGTATACTAGATGTTGGGGAATGTAAGGCCAAAATTCAGCTCTCTTGCCAGTACTCTTTACTCTCTTCAACACCTTATTTGGTTCCACATAGCCACTGACTGTTACCCGGTGTTGCTTTCGGTTCACCTCCACAGATTTTACACCTGAAAATTCGAATTGGAGAGGAATTTATAAGTAGTTATGAGTAGTGGTTAGTCCCTGTGAAAACTAACCCCAGGTCTATGAATATATATGAAAGATCAGAAAGGAAGAGACAAGAACTGTTTATCTACTAGTCTTGGATTTTCACTTGCAACGTACGGGTATACAGAAACGGATGTTTAATGCAGTTTTTAATAGAAAAAATCTAGTTGCAAGCACAATTGTGTAATAATATGTGTATCAATCTAATGTGATTGATTAAAAAATAGATTTTATTAAAAATAATACTAATTTAAATTTTGAATATGAAATAATTAATATTAATATGCAGATTAGTAAGCGATTTTGCTTATACATAACAAAACTCTTTTTAATATTTTATAACGGACGGAAGCGAAGCCCTTGGTTTTTAAGGACTTAAAACTGCCCGCTGGCCGTCCGGGCTGATCAAAAGAAGAACAGCAACAAAAAAGTTTCAAAAGTTGAAAGATGATCATGATTGCATTTCTACCAAAGATTCATGTTTCTGTCTTTTATGTATGTATGTGGATCTCAGCCTAAAACATGCGTTTATGATCTTTTCTTATATATATGATACTATAACTCTTGTTTCAGGGTTGCTTATCTGATATGCAACTCATGAAATGAAGGAAACGAGAAACACATCCACACCCACACACACTCCACGCAGATGGGGGGAGAGATCAGCAAGAGCTGCACAAAAAGACCTTTCATGGAAGTAACAGCATTTTTAACTCTCCTCTCACAGCCATCACAATCCATTTTGACTTTAATTTCAACGGTCTGCAAAAGAAGACATATATCACCTTCAACTTAATTAAAAAAAGACTACAGAAGAAAATGGAAGAGAGAGAGAGGGAGAGAGATTTATCTCCAGCTGACAGACTGTAACAGAGTTAAGTATCCAAGTATTAAAAGGTTAATCGGTTGGTGCTAGTGATCAGTACCTGCATTGGTTTGCGCTTGCTCCTTGTGCTGGTGACAATGCAAAAGTTGGAGAGGTAATCAAGAGCACCCATTTTCTTTCTCTTTTGCTTGAGAGAGAGAGAGAGAGAGAGAGAGAGAGTATGCAAATATGTGATGCCCTGGGAAGACTATATATATAAGATAAGAAGTAGTGCCTTCTTGTATTTTAAAAAAAAAAACGATATCGTGCAGAACAGCGTGTCTACAAAATGGGTCCGGTATGATGGTATCGTTCTATAAACAATGTGGCTAGAGATAATGAAAGGCAACACCACTTTAATTTGAGTTCATTGCGTTTTTGTACTAATTACTATATAATGTCAAATATTAAGTAAGCCCTCGATCAACAGTTGTTCTAACACATACTAATTCAAACAGAAAGCATGCAGTATTTACCCATTTCAACCTATAATACTACTGCTCATGTGAGGATACGATATATTGGTGTTGGACTTTCGATACAGTAGCGAGTGCGACTCAAATCATTGTTATTTCATTACTATTTTCAAATTAATTCAATACTATTCACATAATAGAGTGTTTGTTGGAACTTCCCATGATTCACCATCAGCTTGTATCTCCATGTAAAATCATCATTTATCTTAATAGTTTAAATTAATTGAAATTGATGGATTTAATTATTTATATTATATTCTTGACGCTTTCTTTTATGTATGAACTTGATTCCCCTTCAATGAATGAGTCCATCAGACGAAATATTTAATTAAATAAGATAAAGCGTGATTGAGGTAGATATAATTATTTGTATCATATCATTAACATCCTTCCTCATTTGTGGGTTGGATTTTTCTTCAATGGGTGAGCACAACACATGAAATATTTAATTCAATAAGATAAAATATAAAATTAGAATTCAAATTCATAATTTCTACTTAGATACCATATGAAATAACCACTTATTTCAAAAGTTTAAATTATAAAAAATATATATATAATTATTTATATTATATTCTCAATCCTTTAATCATTTATTAATATAATACTTGATGATCAGATTCTCTTTGGGGAGAATCAATTCAGGTATTTTTCTTGATCATTTTCTAAATGGGGATGAGGGGGAATATACATAATCATTACGATTTAGTAGATCTGTAAAACATTATTATTTATCTTTAATTTATAATTCTTTTTTTCTACTTTCTTCTGGCATGCATTGGCTAGGCCACGGGTTTACATGGCAGTGGCTAGTGTTAACAAGATTATATAACTGTGTTCAGTCCCTATCTCTAGAAAGTTGGAACTAATACTTTTCAGCGATGTTCCCTTTATTTTCACAAAAGAGAATCTCCTAAAATCACGAGCTATGACTCAAGTTTTCAGACTTCTTTGTAACGTTGCTGTATGCTGCAAAACCTTTCTCTCTCTCTCTCTCTCTCTCCCCCCCCCCCCCCCCCCCCCCCCCCCCCCTTTTTTTATGTCAATAGAAGTTGGTTAATTTATGGCCGCCTCAGAACTTTCAATCCCTTTAAAATCTAAACCATCAGTTAGATAAAACATAAAACATCGTCAAAGATGAAATTGTGATAGAAAACTCGAAACAGATAACATATGTATAAAATGCTCAAAAAGAGCGAAAGTATCTTGAAGCTGATTATTATGCGCGCAGTAGTAGTAGTACTGTGTTATGCTTCACATTATTTTTCTCCATTAATCGCCAAAGAACAGCTAGATATATAACAAGAAACATGAAATACGAAGATGATGTGTGATATTCTCGCCGAGTGATCGATTTCTGGCCCTTTATAGGGTTTTTACATTTTTTTTTTAATATTTTTTTGTTGTCTCAATATATCTATGTTATTTCTCCAGAATGAAATGGTTTTATGCCCAACTTTACAGGTAATGGTTATCTGGAGTCTGGACTTCAGCAAGATCAACTATTTTCTCAAGACTGAGTTTCACTTTTCTCATTTCTAATCCCAAGGCCGTAATGCATATTATCTTCAAGATTTATCAGTCTGATATTTTCAAGTAGTCTCCATAAGCCGACATTGATCATAAACTGCATGCATGTGTGAAGATAAGCCCGTAATTAAGAACATGATCACCTTGGAGAAAGCTAACCTTTATGTATGCATGATTTCCAACCGAAGACAAGTCATGGACAAGTGCAGGGAACTGATGACAACTTTACTAGCCGCGTATAAAAGGCTCAATTACTTGGAAGCCATTCCAAAACACAATCATTATCATCATCTGCATGCATGAGCTAGCTGCAAATATTACACTAAATCTTCTGATCAGTCACATTCGTGAAGGTGCGATAAACGCGCACTACAAGAGAAGTGAGCATTTGTGACCAAACTTTTGTGACCAAAAGGACTATGTCCTACGAAAATCGTGGGAAATAGTCATTTTGGTCATTAAATTTTGGTCACAAAAGCTCACTTCTCTTGTAGTGGCGAAACCATGCCTACTTATGATCTGGATCCAGACCGTAACTGACAGCTTGCTTTCATCGATTAATGAACGCATGCAGCATGTGACATTAACAATTAACTATATATGAAGTAGTTCTTATAGATATTCGCCTTCAAGAAACAATCTGCATCGAGTAGTTAATGAGCGTGTGTGTGTGTACTGTACGTGGGTTTTCTGCTACTTCCACATTTTCATGTGAATGTTCTGTTCCAGAACAGCGCAAGACCGAAAAGGGCTATTATGCTGGTTGGCTTAATTGGGCTCACATCACCTTAAAGCCTGGCTAAGCCCAGTTTGAGAATGTGAGATAAGCCCAACTCTACCGCCGGTAAACCTAGCTGGGGCTACATTCTATTTTGTTCACTGTTGTCCAGTTTTCGCTTTTGCTTTCTTCTATTTGGGTGAGTTTTTCCTTTTAATTTCTTTGTATTTTCTATTTGTTTAATCCGTGTAACTAGCCAAGCTGTCATAAAAATAAAAAATAAAAACAAATAATAAAAAATACTAATGTCGTCTCATATTTGAGTGCAAATACTTGAATTCACAACATTAAATTTTTCTCACGAACAGTAAAGTCTGCATATTGTATATATCTTTTAAAATTTTAAAAAAAAAAATTGAATGAAAAAACTGGAGAGAGAGAGAGAGAGAGAGAGGTATCGTATTTCATTGCAAGTTATATGCTAATTAAGGACAGTCAGCATCAATATCTGTAGAATTCCATATACAGACTTCCAAGTTGATATGCCCAGAACAACTAATATAAAGAAATGGAATTAGAAGAAAATCCATTGGCGGAAAACCTTCTAATCGTTCAGGAAAATTCTCCGTCACTGACTTTAATCTCAAACAGCTGCTTCCTCTTACCGATACAAGATCATACAAGAACCTTGCCTTTGAAGAGCTTGGCCCAACACAGGTTAACATGACCGTGTTCCCAATACTTTCAACACTCTTGTTGAGGAGAAAAAGAACACCATCCTCTTCTGCTTGAAGAACAAGGAATTGCTCCTTCATCCTTAAGGAGACGGCCAACGGCACATTATACCTGAAGCGCCTTCCAGAATCCCAATGTTTACTGCTGAAGTGTAGTGACAACTGATCAGTTGAACCAACAAAGTTGCAATCTGGCAGCGGGCATGAACATGGAGCGTAAGTGCATGTTTCTTCATGGAAGTTGTTAATGTAATCCACTGTTTCATTGCACCCATACTCTCTGTTCCTGCAAGCCATTCTGACTGAATCAACAACCACCTCAATATCCCCACAGACCACATCTTTACTCCTGATAAGAATTGGCATATCTTCCTGTAGAATTGTATCGATCAAGCTCACTTCTTAAAATTATTTTTTTGGGAAAAAAAAAAAAGAAAAAGAAAAAAAGGAAAGAAAGTGAAAGAATACATTGGAAGTAAATTCAAGAAAGATAAACAAAGAAAAAGGCTACCTCACGCATAGTAATCTGCCCATTCATTTTTGCTTTGTCAGCCTACAAATAGACAAAACACAAATAAACACTAAAAAAACAATATCTCAAGAATCTCAATTCCATGAATACTACCTGATTCCCCTCCTGGCCAAAAGTAGGGCCAGGCACAACCGTGGTGGTTGTGCTGTGTACTGGTGGGCAATCCAATTGATCCCTGCACTCTGAGGGCTCCATGCCAAGACAACGTTCCTTGCAGATCACCTGTAAAAGGCAGTTATCATGACAAATGCTACATACTATACTGTCAAACATTGCAAACTTTAATGTACCTCTCCTAAACCATAACCACCTAGCTCTCTTTCTCGTCTTTCTCTCTCAGTAATCTCCTCCTCACCCCATGAAGACAAGCATGGAACGACTGCAGTGGCCAAAGGACCTGGTCCATCAACAGAGATGCTCTCATAGTAAAAGAGCTGAAAACAAATATAATTTTAGAAAGATTTACCAATACATTATAAAGTAAATTTTTTTTTTATGAGTACATTATAAAGTAAAAAATAAAGCAATAGCTGATAAAAATCTAGTTTACCTGGAGAAACAAAAGACAACCACCAACTGCCCTTTGCTTCCCTTGACGAAAGCGAGATACTTCTCGAACTAGCCGGTCAAGCAAGAATTTTCCCCAGTTGTACTGATGGACAACATCCATATTTGTCAAAAAATGGAGGAATGATGGGCTGACATCCAACCTCGCTGTTGGGGACAAAAGAGTGCCCAAGGCATAGAGGACAAATGACCTCTTAAAATCCTCTCCTGCTTCTGGAGCTGCCAGTCGCTCCTCTAGAAGTCGCACTGAGATCCCACGATTTGTAGCATTGAAACTATAACGTAAGTCTGCGATTAAATCATCTGGCCCTGAGTTCACTACATCTTTTCCACTAGCTACTAATCCCATCACATGCTCCACATCGTTTGGAGATAAAGGAATCCTCTCACCACAAATCTCCAAGCTGCGTCTTGTAGTGTTGAACCTCTCCAATAACCATAGGCACAAACTACGGCGGAGTGTCCTACATCTTAGGTCGAGGAGGCTGCCAAATCCCATGCTCTTCACTGCAGTCTTCTGCTCAGGTGTGAGGCGCTGTAACACATTGAATAAACGTCCCGGAGAACATCTTGTGACTAGTTTAGTCTGCATTATAAAGCCATAAAATTCAACAGACGCAAACTCAGATGAAAAACTGTCACCAATAAATATACATTACCTGTTTCCTTGGCTTGGGGGTGCGAGCAGGAGTTGTACTCAAGTAGTTATCCCACACTTCACGAGCATGATTAGTGTATTTTGCTTTCTCTTCAAAGCTCATACACTTCCAAGCATCCGATGCAGCCTTTGTGGCCTGAAACAGAAAAAAGTGGTTACAATCAATGACCTTCTAATAGATAAAAATAAAAAACATCACATTGCTATTTGCAAATCAATTTTGAAAGTCAATCAAAAGGCTTACAGCTTTAAGACCAGAGGACTCAGGATGGGAAGCACTATACTCCTTGATAAACTCCCGGCTGCAACATCGATTTAGACATCATTTTTCTGGTAAAAGTGTTTGGAAAAAATAACCCAAACAGGAATATGCTTAGACATAGTGGACCCTACTGTAAGGAAACTAAGCATTACCTAAAGTACACCCATGAGCATGCCGGACGAGGAGTAGCAACTGGCTTCTTTTTCTTCTTCTTCGTCTTCTTTTCTTTTGTGACAATATAGTCTTCAGCCTTTCTCTTTTCTGTTGCAACATCCCCTTCATTGGGTACCTAGAAGTTTGTAACAAAAGAAATGTCGTAGGTTAGCTAGTTATTAAACAAGAACGTTTTCTCTTCCAAAAAGCAGAGTAATAAAATACAAACAATTAATACAAGATAAAAATCTTCAGAAAAAAACTCCGTAGGTACCTAGAACTTCATTTTCCCTCAGGTGAAAAACATTATACAATTAATTCCCCAATAAAGACTATGCCGACGTTGGTCATACGACACACATCAAGCAGCTTCAAGCGGTTAATGATGTTTACAAAGATAATTCAAAGAATTTAGAAAGCTTTCAGAAGAAATATCATGCCTTTTAGGCTTTTAGATTAGTACAAAAAAGCGCCCACTCAATTTCAAGCATTGAACAATTCAGACAGATGTACATCCAAATCAGTTCAGACAGATGTAACACATTGAGCCATCACAGTTAGAGTTATAAGATGCTGAATTTAATACTTCAGAAGCAAACCATCGAGAAAGCAGAAGAAATAAAAATTGCATAGGGTTTGAGAAGCAAAACCATTTCGCCGAGAACGAGAACTTGCAGCTAAAGCAGAATTAGGGTGAGGGTTTCTGAAAGGGCAAAGGACTCGGTGGATCTCAATGGGAATCGATTGCAAATTGAAGTCGAAGCAGAAGTAAGAAAAGGGCTTTTGCTATTGAGTGTGGTCTTCATCCTCTCTCTCTCTTGTCTGCACAATCGCAGGCAGCCCGTGTCGCTGAGCCCGCGCTGCGTTGCGTGATAATTTTATGAAAATAAGAATAACGATAATAAATCAAATGTTATTTTTATAAAAATAAAATAATAAGAGCTTCTAACAATAAAAATAATAATGTTATTTACGGATACTGAAATATTACAAAAGGTATCCATAGATTTCAAACGGACCTCGGGAGACAAGGTGATCTGATCCTTCAGCATTAATCGAAATCGGCCGTTCGTAAATCAAGTACAATTACTTAGAATGGTTACGCCCTGAGCCCAACCTTGACTCAATTATACTGATCATAACTCCGAGCCCAAGTTAAAGTTAGAAGCCCAGCCCACTTCTTTATCCACTTAATTTCAGCTCATCGTCGAGAGATGGAGAGAGAGAGAGAGGGGGGGGATACTTTTAATTTTTTTTTTTTTTTAAAAAAAGGTTGCGGCAAAAGCAATATCAGCTCATATATATGACCCATGCAGAGATTTTAATGGCGATTTGTATATAGCTAGGATGAAACAAGACCACCCCATGCAGCAGATACAGGCACGCTCGAGGTAACGAGTGCGTGCATGCAGCATGCGGCCATACCTAACGCCAATAGCGTGATTTAACAGAAGAGATCATTTCCTAAGTTCTACAAGGATAAGTTATGAGTATTAATTGGACTTGTCCATTGACTCTGACTTAAGTCCACGAGGTGATTAACAAAAAAGATAAAAAGAAAGCTGGTTGCCTTCGCGTGACATTAATGTGCACGCTAGTCATGATGATCAGGCCTTCGGAGTTGGGACGACATGCAGGAAGGTTCTAATTCCCATGCCATGAAGCTAATTAAACTTGATATAGGACATGCTTATATGTGCATGAAAGAATGCACAGCCGTACGTGTAGCGGGTTGAAGGTTGGAATAAAACAAAAATCAGATCCTTATTTAGGAGTTTGTAGATTACTCAGAAGAAGAAAAAAAAGATAGATATATCGAGTAAATTATTTATGTGAATTTTTCGACTAATATTAAATATTTAATAATTAATATTGTGGGATCTGCATGCAATCTTTGTGCCATCCAATCTTCATTGAGTACTATAGGATAAAAAAAACCGCCATCATCAACAGAAGCTATATATATATAGATTGTGTTCAATGTCTCATTTAATATGCATTACAAAAAAATTGTTTATTTATAGTCAATTATTTTCTGCTAAAATTATTATTTTCTGTTACAATGAATACTTTATTCTTGTCACAAATAATTATTTTTATTATAAATAAATTATTATAAATATTAATTTTTTTGTAGTGAGCTAGCTGAGCGAAAAATCACCTAGTCCATGAAATCCTATATATATATAGTCTATGATCCACATTGGCCTCTATCTCACACATAGAGTACACTTGAAGATCATGATATACACGCATTACAAGAAAAATAAATATTTATGACGAATTATATGTAATGAGAATGACTATTTATAATTAAAATAAATTCATTTTAATAGATAAAAATTGACTACAACTGAATAATTTTTTTTATACGGACAACAATTTCAGCATAGATAAGCTGCAAAGAGTACTCATGGCAAGAACAAAAAATCAATGGACCCCTTTTGCATGATATTCTTCATTAAAACATCAACGTACGATAAAAGTAATAGTACTTGTAATCCTAATTCTATTTGAATTTTCATATACTTATAATCATAAATTTACACGTACGTACGTTGCATGTGATTACATAAATGAAAAAGAGTAATTAAAATTGACCTTAAACGTCCATTAATCAGCTGCTATCGTGGAGAAATAATTTTCCGATCGGGAATATAGTATAGTACGTACGTACCTCTGATCTAGGGGTGGTAATTTATGATGCGATTCGTTAACCCAACACAAACACGACACGATAAAAGTGAGTTTGAGTTTAGTCTTATCGGGTTCGAGTCAAAACGGGTCAACCCGTTAAGACACGATTGCTTAACAGGTCACTAACGGGTTAACCCGTTAAGCTTAAATTGATTTTTTTTTTTCTTTTTCAAGTTTTCAACCTTAAATTAAAATTCAATCGCAAATTTAAATTAGAAGACCGGCGGGATTTTAAAATATTTAAAGGAAATGAATTTAAATTTACTAATATAGCCTTTAGAGTTTAGGCATTCGGTCCCCCTCCCCCGTGACCCATCCTCTAACTCCCATCTTCACTATCTAAAAAGTAAAAACATGAAAATTGAAAGGAAACCCTAACATTCACGGATGCTCCATTGCTCGCCTCCTGGCTCCTACTCCTGCGCCACAAACCTCATCAATCATCACTCATAGACTAAAACATCACAGAAGAACCAGATTCATTCTCACGATTCACGGCACACGGGCTCAGCGGCTCACGGAAAATTTCGGCACCTCACGGCACTACACAGGGGCCGGTAAGTCTCTGCTTCCCTTTTCCCTCTTATGGCGAATAGGTGCCGCTCATATGGAAGTCTAATTATTTTCGGTTTCTCTCTTAGAATTATTTTCGGTTTCTCTCTCAAACTCTCCTCATCGATCCATCAAGCATCTTCGGGTGAAATTTGCAAGTTTAAGCCGTAAGTCACTATGTTTGACTCTAAATATTCGGTTAAAATCTTAGTATTTGACTCTAAATGCTTGTTAAATTTGATATCGAGCTGCCGCTGCTGCCCTTTTTATAATTAAAAAAAATACTACTTGTCTGTTGTTTTTAGTTGGTTCAGAAATAGATTGGGTTGTGTTGATGAAATCATGAAGCAGTATAATAAATTGCTGCTAGTCAATGGTTTGGACCCAGTTTAATACTACTAACGTGTTTAGTAATTTGGTGTAATTGCTATTTGTTGTGTTGGTACTCCATCTGACCCGAGTACTGCTGTGCTTGTTAGAGTACATTTAAGTCCAGTAAAATGATAAGACCACAACTTCCTGTTACCACAAATATCAATAATTCCCAGCACTAACAACAATTGATTATGCTATTCAAAAAGTTCGTGACAGTATCAAGTATGTCAAGGGATCACAATCAAGGAAACAAAAATTTTTAGATTCAATAAAACAGATGTCTTTGGATGGTAAGAAGGGGTTGAGACAGGATGTCCTTACTAGATGGAATTCAACTTTTCTTATGCTTGAGAGTGCTATTTTTTATCGTCGTGCCTTTTGTCATTTGGAATTAACTGATTCTAATTTTAAACACTGTCTATCAACATCTGAGTGGGAAAAAGTGGAGAAGATAAACACTTTCTTGGGAGTTTTTTATGATGCCACTTGTAAGTTTTCTGGAACCAAATACCCTACAGCCAATTTGTACTTTCCAGCAGTATTTATGATTTATTTGACATTAAAATAACACTCTGAAAGTGAAGATGACTACATGAGGAATATGTCTTGTCAAATGCTTGCAAAGTTTGAGAAATATTGGTCTGAATTCAATGTGCTATTGGCGATAGGGCTGAGCAAAAATTCGAAAATCAGACTCCGACTCCGACTCCTCTCCAGCTCCGCTCCGACTCCGCTCCGGCTCCGACAAGTCGGAGTCAGAGTCAGAGGATTTTTCCGGTGGGAAGTCGGAGTCGGAGGCCAAGCAGATCCGACTCCGATACTCTGACTCTGACTCCCTATTCCGACTCCGACTCCGACTCCACTCCGCTAATGTACATAGTTTATAAATAATAAATGTGTTTTTCTATATATTAATCATATAAATATAAATATAATAACATATAATATTAATGTATTAAGTTATTATCTATTAGTACTAGACTACTAGTGTAACTAGTATTATCACATATTATTAGTTACTAGTTATTAGACTATAGTAAATAAGTTAATAATTATTACTAATTTACTATATATTAATAGACTAATAGTATTATTATTAGTATTAGTGTATTACTAATATATATTATATATATAATAGTATAGTATTAGTTAATATATATTAAATTAATATCTTTAAGTTATTATCTATTAGTACTAGTGTAACTAGTGTTATTACATATTATTAGTTACTAGTTATTACATCTAGTTATTATTAGTTATAGACTATAGTAAATAAGTTAATAAATATTACTAATTTACTATTATACTATATACTAATATACTATTAGTTATATATATATATATTAAATTAATATCATTAAGTTATTATCTATTAGTACTAGTGTAACTAGTGTTATTACATATTATTAGTTACTAGTTAGTAGTTATTACATCTAGACTATCTAGTCATTAGACTATAGTAAATAAGTTAATAAATATTACTAATTTACTAATTTAATAGTATTAGCATTAGTGTATTACTAATATATAATATATAATATATATATACAAATTATAATAGTATAGTATTAGTTAATATATATTAAATTAATATCTTTAAGTTATTATCTATTAGTGCTAGTGTAACTAGTGTTATTACATATTATTAGTTACTAGTTATTACATCTAGTTATTATTAGTTATAGACTATAGTAAATAAGTTAATAAATATATTAGTTACTAGTTATTACATCTAGTTATTTGTTATAGACTATAGTAAATAAGTTAATAAATATTACTAATTTACTATATATTAATAGACTAATAGTATTAGTATTAGTATATTACTAATATATAATATATATAATAGTATACTATTAGTTAATATATATTAAATTAATATCACAATATAATTACATAATTATTAAATATATTCCCTTGGATATAACAACAATAAAAAAAAATTTGTCAAATTTCTAATATATAACTCTCTAAGTTAGTAATAATTAATAAAGTAATAATTAACTAGTGATTTTTTTAGTGAGTTAATTAAATAATACACATTAAATTGTTACTTAATTTTATTTTTACTAACTTAAAATATATTTTTACTCACTTATTATTTATTAATTTATTTTTATTGTTCAGAAGTAGAATTTAGAAGTAGAAAGTGCTAAACGGCGCCGTTTGGGGTGAAAATAGCCCCAAACGGCGCTGTTTCAGTGCCATGTATTAGGTCTTCCCCCCCCCTTCTTCCCCCCCTTCTTCCCTCCCCTTCGAGTCCCCCTATGCCGAATCGCTTTCTACCTCTCTCACCTCTCATCTCAGATTCTCACTATATTAGCCATTAGGTTTTCGTTTCTCCCCCCCAATTCCCTCCCCTCCCCAGCTCCCCATGCGCCGGAATTCCGAATCGCTCTCTCTCACCTCTCATCTCAAAACCTTATTATTAGGTTTTCCCCCCCCCCCCCCCTCTTCCCCTCCCGATTCCCTTCCCTCCCTCTGCGCCAAATCACTCTCTCTCACTCTTCAGAAATCAGAGTGAATTTTTGATTTCTCTTTTCTGTTATGGATTTGGTTTTGGTTTTGATTTGTTTTTTGGTTTTTTTGAAGCTTTCAGGTGCCAACTCCGTCGTTTGGGTTTGTTTTTTGAAGATTTCTCACCGACTCCGTCTCAACTCCGCTCCGACAAGTTGGAGTCGGAGCCGGAGCGGAGCATATACCCTTTGGAGCCGGAGTCGGAGGTCGGACTCGGCCTCCAACAAAGTCGGAGTCGGAGTCGGACGACCCAGATACCGACTTCGGTTGTGTCGGTGCTCAGCCCTAATTGGCGATAGCAGTTATATTGGATCCTCGATACAAGCTTCATTTTGTTGACTTTTCTTATACGAAGCTTTTATGAAAATGGTTTCCTGGAGTTTTTAAATGTTCGTACCAAAATGACATATCTTTTTATGGAATATAGTTCTTCTAGTGCTCCCACAAGTTCTACCACGACTTTTGAAAGAAGTTCTAGTAGAACGGAAAGTGAATCTTCTTCGGGTAGATGGAATAGAGTCAATAAACAAGTATTTCAGGTAAATTCAAATAATATTTTTTTGTTTAATGATTTATATTATATTGTTTTATTATTTTATATAACATATTCTTAATAGGACTTTTTTATTTTTATTTGGTATAGGAATTTGATTCATTTGGAAGTAATGATCTCGCTGCCCATATGTAAAAAAGTTAGTTGGAGCTGTATTGGGATGAACCTAGGACAGATAGAAATGCGAAGATTGATATTCTTTCCTTTTGGAAAGGAAATGAATTTCATTATCCTGATCTTGCTTGTATGGCTCGTGATATTTTGAGTGTTCCAGTTTCCACAGTTGCATCTGAATCTACTTTTAGTATTGGTGGGCATATTATTGATCAGTTCAGGAGTGCATTGAAACAAGATATTGTTAAAGCATTAGTCTGTACAAGAGATTGGTTATATGGTGAGGAAGCCGAAGTCGAGGGTAACATTATTATTATTATTTTATTAAATTCTATCTTAATTCTTTTACTAATGTCATTTTTTTGTTTCATAAGAACACAAGAAATAAACGAGTTAACTAAAGATATAATGGAGTTGGAGAAAAATACCAATGAGGACACCACACTTCCTTCAGTCCCTTTTGTGGATTTATAACTTATTTAGATTGGTGTGTGTACCATCTTATTTGGAATTGTAATATTAATATTTGCAATGTGTGTTTCACATATTTGGTACCCTTGGATGTAATGTAACGAGAATAGTTGGACTTGTGTAGGTGTTCTAATTATGCACTGCAGCACTATTAGTTTTGTTGCCCAGATGACTAACACAAGAGGAGGGGTGAATTGAGTTGTATTAAAAAAAATAACAATTATAAATCAAATATATAATATAAAATATAAACAAAATATGAAATAACAATAAATATAAAGAGTAAGGGTAAGAGAGAAGCAAACTCAGTATGTTAACGAGGTTCGGCCCCACTGCCTACGTCCTCGCCTCAAGCTACCCTTTGAGGATTCCCAAATTCACTATTCAACCTCCTTCAGGTGGAGATAAAAACCTATTACACCTTTGAACAACACCGCTACAAAGGATCCGTGTAGAACACCCTCTACACTTGCAATCACCTTACACGTGGTGATTCAACTATTCCCCGTGTAGAATACTTTCTACACGCACAAGGGTTATACACACTCTTTTTCTGATACAAAAGCTGATAATGGGTAGGTTATCAGAAAACACTCCTCAATGAGTGAAATAAGAATAATACAGCGCAAACTATATCTCTCAAAATGAACAAGGATTAAGGCTCAATGCTTAGAGAAGAGAGAATGAAAGTTTTGAATGAATGTTGTATACTCTTGGTGTTGTAAATGTGAAGCTCTCAAATGATCTATTTATAGGCATATGAGACTTCATATTCAAATTTAAAAAGATTCACATGTCAAAGACAACATCATTCACTTTTTCAAAAAAATTCAAATAAAAGGTTCTTCTTTTTCAATTGTCAAAGACAACATCATTCACTTTTTCAAAAAAATCAAACCTAATCTTTTACTTTTGGCATATGACAAAATGAGCACACTTTCCTTTTCAAAAAATTCAAACTTAATCTTTTACTTTTTGTATATGACAAAATGAGCACACTTTACTTTTCAAATTTTTCAAACAAAATCATCTACCTTTTGTATAAGTCTAAAAAAGCATCAATCACTTTTGAAAATATTCAAATAAAACATGCACATGTGAAAGATGACAATCAATCATTTTTAATATTTTCAAAATTCAACCCTTTAATCAAGGCATGCACATGCAAAAGATGACAATCAATCATCTTTCAAAATTTTCAAATTTAATTTTCAAAAATATTCATGCACATGTGAAAAATGTATTTTAATGC
Source organism: Carya illinoinensis (assembly GCF_018687715.1). Taxonomy (NCBI): domain Eukaryota; kingdom Viridiplantae; phylum Streptophyta; class Magnoliopsida; order Fagales; family Juglandaceae; genus Carya; species Carya illinoinensis. Next base: position 3,899,677 of record NC_056755.1, on the reverse strand, counting down.
TTTATGATAAAATATTAATTTTGAGCATTAATCCTAATTTCTAATTTTGAAGAGATTTACAACATTACTCTATAAATTTAATGTGAACTTGTTCCCTTCTTGCTCATGCTTGTTTCCTTGATGTGCTTGACTCCATTGTGTAGACAACTTGAGCTTGAGACTTCTTTATTCTTTGAATTCATTTGTTATCATCAAAATCCATGTGTAAATATATAATTACACAAAACTTGAAATCTTGGGTTCAACAATCTCCCCCTTTTTGATGATAACAAATACTTGATAGAACCTGAAACCTGTATTAATACTTAAGCTCCCCCTGAGAATGTGCGTTAGTTTTTCAAGCAAAAGTATAAATATAATTTCAAGTATATATAATAAGTTTAGCAATTCAAACAATGTTAATGTTCTAGTCTAACACTTCTCCCCCTTTTGGCATCATTAAAAAGGATCCGCAACAAGTAAATGGACCTGAAGAAAACGGTGCGTTAGTAGACACTGTAGATAAATAAATAAATTTCATCCGTCCGTGACCCGACAAGTGCTGCTAGAGATTTGAAAAAATCGTCTGATGTTGTTGACAAACGAGATTGAAGGCTCCAAGTTTCTAAAAAATGTCATTTTCACCGATCGGAAAAAAAATACATTGCACTTTGACTTGGATGATAGCTTGTCTTATTCTTTATGCTATCTCTATAAAATCAATCCTGAAGTTCATCCAATCCGCATCAAGTTTTCATCTCATCTCTATAACTCATCTGCATTCCTTCAACATTCTCGTTTTAAGCCTTCTATTCTTTTCTCAATGGCTCATTCTTCTAACATTTCTCTAGATCCATCCATGAGGCATTCTGCATCTCAACCTCCTGTCCTTTCTAGAGCTGCCATTGATGCCATGTTACAGCAGGAAAATAATAATCTGACTAATAAGTCAGATTCTGATACTATTTATGACTTGGTGAGTCTTGGGACTCGCTATTCTTCCTCTATTGTTGCTTTTTCTCAGCGGCTACAAGCCAAAAATCATGAAGTTGAAAAGCTCAAAGAACAAATTTTTGTACTTCAACGAATTGTTCAAGAGTCTCATACAAGGGAATGAATCATTTGGCAGAAGAATAAACAGTTGAAATCTTTATTAGATTCTTCATTCCGCTTGCCGGTTCCCATGGATAAGAATGACGTGATATTGTATGAAGAGAATGAGCGTCTCAAACATGAGGCTAAGAATCTCAAGTTTATGTAAAAGAATTTAAAAAATTTATCTCTATTTTTATTGACTCTGGTCTATCTTTTAAGAGATATTCATAGCATGCATCATACCTATTTCTCTTCTAATCATACATAATCTATCTTCTGGTAAAAGTTTTGTGAAAATATCTGCTAACTGATCGTGTGTGTTTGTGAATTCTAGTACTATATCGCCTTTCTGCACATGATCTCGAAGAAAATGACATCTTATTTCAATATGCTTAGTTCTAGAATGTTGTATTGGGTTCTTTGAAAGATTTATAGCACTTGTATTATCACATTTGATTGGAATGTGATTATACATGAGTTTAAAATCTTCAAGTTGTTGCTTCATGTAGAGAACTTGAGCACAACAACTACCCGCAGCAACATATTCTGCCTCAGCAGTAAATAGTGCAACAGAATTTTATTTTTTACTAAACCAGGAAACTAGTGCATGACCTAAGAAATGACATGCTCCACTAGTGCTTTTTCGATCTATTTTACAGCCAGCATAATCTACATCTGTGTAGCTGATTAGATCGAAAGATGTGTGTTTAAGGTACCATAACCCTAGGTTAATTGTACCACTAAGATATCTAAGAATGCGCTTAACTGCAATTAAATGTGATTCTTTTGGAGATGATTGAAAGCGTGCACATAAGCACACACTAAACATAATATCTGGTCTACTGGCTGTTAAATATAATAAGCTACCAATCATACCTCAATATATCTTCGAGTCAACTGGCTTACCGGATTCATCTTTATCAAGTTTAGTTGATGGGCTCATTGGTGTTCCAATTTCCTTAGCATTTTCCATCCCAAACTTCTTCAGTAATTCCTTAATATATTTTGATTGATTGATGAATGTCCCACTTTTTACTTGCTTAATTTGCAATCCGAGAAAGAATGTAAGTTTTCCATCATGCTCATCTCAAATTCTTCCTGCATAGTCTTAGCAAAAACTTGACACATATTTTCATTAGTAGCACCGAATATTATATCATCAACATAAATCTGAATCAAAAGAATATCATCATTTTCATATTTAATGAAAAGAGTTGTGTCGATTTTTCCTCTTAAAAAACCTTTTTCAATTAAGAAACCACTAAGTCTTTCGTACCAAGCTCTAGGAGCTTGTTTAAGTCCATATAGTGCTTTTGTGAGTTTGAAAACATGATTTGGGGAAATATGATTTTCAAAACCTGGAGGTTGCTCAACATACACCTCTTCATTTATAAAACCATTTAAGAAAGCACATTTAACATCCATTTGAAAAAGTTTGAAATCTTTATAACAAGCATATGCAAGTAGCATTCGAATAGCTTCTAATCTTGCGACAGGTGCATATGTCTCATCATAATCGATTCCTTCTTCTTGATTAAAACCTTGGGCTACAAGTCGAGCCTTATTTCTAGTTATGACTCCGGACTCATCTTTTTTGTTTCTAAAAACCCATTTTGTTCCAATAATAGTATGATTTTTGGGTCTAGGAACAAGTGTCCAAACATCATTTTTTTCAAATTGATTCAACTCTTCTTGCATAGTTAGAATCCAAGATTCATCAAGAAGTGCATCATCAATATTTTTGGGTTCAATTTGAGATAGAAAAGCGGTATGATTGCAAATATTTCTAAGAGATGATCGAGTACTTACACTTTGTGAAGGTTCTCCCAAAATTTGTTCCACTGGATGATCTTTCACAAATTTCCACTGTTTGGTTCCATCTTGTATTAAATTTTGATGATCTTTCCTGATGGCTCCATGTTGAACTTCCTCTATTGTTTTCTCTTTGTTGAGATTGAGACTTTCCGTATTATTTATACCTCCTGTTTCTTCATCAATAGATTTCTTGGAGAGTGAAGAATTAGATTCATTAAATACTACATGCATAGATTCTTGTACAGTCAAAGTCTTTTTATTGAATACTCTATAAGCTTTACTATTAGTAGAATACCCGAGAAAGATACATTCATCAGATTTTGCATCAAATTTGCCTAAATTATCCCTGTCATTCAAAATAAAACATTTGCATCCAAATACATGAAAGTAACCAATGTTGGGCTTTTTCTCATTCCAAAACTCATAGGGGGTTTTATCTAATTTAGAGCTTAGCATAACTCTATTTATAACATAACATGCAGTACTTACCGCTTCGGCCCAAAAATAATTAGGCAAGTTATTCTCATTGAGCATTGTTCTTGCCATCTCTTGAAGAGATCTATTTTTCCTCTCTACTATCCCATTTTGTTGAGGAGTTCGAGGAGCAGAAAAATTATGCACAAAACCGTTTTCATCACAAAATGTTTCAATATTTTTATTAACAAACTCTTTTCCCCTATCATTTCGGATACTTGAAATAGTATAGCCTTTTTCATTTTGAATTCTCTTGTATAACTTGGTAAAAGCATTATGTGCCTCATCTTTATGAGCAAGAAAGATGACCCAAGTATATCTAGAGAAATCATCAACAATAACAAATGTATAATATTTTCCTCCTAGACTTGCAACTCTATTTGGTCCAAAAAGATCCATGTGTATCAGTTGCAATGGTCTAGTAGTGGAAATATGTTTCTTAGTTTTAAAAGAAGTTTTTGTTTGTTTATTAAATTGACATGCATCACAAATTTTGTCTTTAAGAAAATTTGTTTTTGGTAAACCTCTCATAAGGTCATTTTTTGAAAGTTTGGAAATAAGTTCCATATTGGCATGACCTAATCTTCTATGCCATAGCCAACTAGTTTCATTTTGAGCTGAAAAGCAAATCGCATCTTGTGAGGTAATTTCTTCAAAATCGATTGTATAAACATTATTATTTCTAAAAGCAATAAAATAAATATTACAATCATGATCATTCAAAATAATGCATTTATCCATTTTGAAAGTAACTGTAAATCCTTTATCACATAATTGACTTATGCTCAAAAGATTATATTTTAAACCTTCAACAAGTAGAACATATTCGATTATGAGAGAAGATTCATTACCAATTTTACCTATTCCCACAATCTTCCCTTTCGAGTTGTCTCCAAATGTCACGTGTCCTTCTTCTTTAGATCTAAGATCAAAGAACTTAGTCTTGTCTCCCGTCATGTGTTTTGAACATCCACTATCTAAAAACCACTTATTTTTACTTGTGGATGACTTCATGCATACCTATAAAAACAATTAAAATGATTTTTCTTGGTACCCAAATTCTTTGGGTCCTTTATTTATTAGTATTAGAAGAAACAAGATTTTTAGGTGCCCATATGGCTCTAATAGTCATTATATGATTTCTTCTAATAGGACAAATATGATAATTATGACAATTTCTATTACAAAAATTACAAATAGCATGTGACATATATGAAAAACTTGAATGATTATAATAATATCATTTTTTGACAAAATTATTTTTATGAAAAGGATTTTGAATATTAGTCTTTGATGTAGAATGATTATCAAATAAATTTTTATAATGTTTGTATTTTGGTTTTGGCATATATCTCAATCCTGCCTTGTCAAAAACACATATTTGACTATCAAGAAGTTTTTCAAAATTTCTTTTTTTATTCGTAAAGTTTTCAACAATATTTTCTAAATCGGTTTTCTTCATATTCAATTCAAGATTTTCATCTTTCAAAATGATACTTTCTTTTCTTAAAATTTCAATTTCGTTTGTTAAAGAAGAATTTTTCTTTTTCAAAGCAGTATACTTGATACCCAATTTTTCAAATTCCTCATAAATCTCTTCTAAAACATTTTACAATTCTTCATATGAAAGATTTTCAATATTATCAAGATTTGTTACCTCAATGTCATCTTTAGCCATAAGACAAAAATTTGCTGATTCTTCATTGCTTGCTTCACTATCTGAGCTACTTGAATCATCATCCCATGTAGCTTTCATTACTTTCTTGCCCTTGTTTTGATCTTTCTTTAGCAGAGGACAATCTGACTTGATATGACCAGGCTTATTGCATTTATAACAAATTAAAGTGTCATTTTTACCTGAATCTTTCTTGGAAAACTTTTTGAAAGATTTCCTCGAAGGAGTTCTATTTTTCTTCAAGAATCTCTGAATTCTTCTTGTTATCATCGCAACTTCTTCATCTTTATCGTCATTTTCCTCATCTTCATCACTTTCACTTTCATGAGGAACAGCTTTAAGTGCTAAGCTCTTCTTTGGCTTTCCTTCTTCTTCTCCTCTTTTCAATGTGTACTCATGGGTGATAAGTGACCCGATGAGTTCATTGACTTCGAGCTTCTTGAGGTCTCTAGCTTCAAGAATCGCTGTAACTTTTGATTCCCAACGTTTTGGTAAAGAGTTGAGAATTTTTCTTACTATCTCCACCTTGGAATAAATTTTGCCAAGAGCTGTCAAGCTGTTTATGATGTTAGTAAAACGAGTGTACATACTAGAAATAGATTCATCATCATTCATCTTAAATATTTCATATTCATGAATAAGAATATAAATTTTTGATTCCTTGACTTGCGAAATTCCTTCATAAGTTACTTCCAAGTTATCCCAAATTTCCTTTGCCGTAGCGCAATTAATTATTCTATTAAACCCATTTCCATTAAGAGCATTATATAATAAATTCATAGCAGTTAAATTTAAAGTATAAAGTCTATCGTCTTTACGATCAAACTCTTCTTCTTCCTTTTTGACCTTTACTCCATCAACCACTTTTGTTGGAATATAAGGTCCATTTACAATACATTTCCAGATTTCTCTACCTTGAGCCTGAAGAAATATTCTCATTCTAACTTTCCAGAATGAGTAATTATCTCCACAAAAGAGTGGAGGCCGACTGCTAGATTGACTTTCACCAAATGAAACTGCAATGTTAGCCATAAGATCTTAACTCAAAAGATAGTTAATCTTATAATAGAGCTTTTAGCTCTGATACCAATTGTTACCCAGATGACTAACACAAGAGGGGTGTGAATTGAGTTGTATTAAAAAAAATAACAATTATAAATCAAATATATAATATAAAATATAAACAAAATATGAAATAATAATAAATATAAAGAGTAAGGGTAAGAGAGAAGCAAACTCAGTATGTTAACGAGGTTCGGCCCTACTGCCTACGTCCTCGCCTCAAGCTACCTCTTGAGGATTCCCAAATTCACTATTCAATCTCCTTCAGGTGGAGATAAAAACCTATTACACCTTTGAACAACACCGCTACAAAGGATCCGTGTAGAACACCCTCTACACTTGCAATCACCTTACACGTGGTGATTCAACTATTCCCCGTGTAGAATACTTTCTACACGCACAAGGGTTATACATACTCTTTTTCTGATACAAAAGCTGATAGTGGGTAGGTTATCAGAAAACACTCCTCAATGAGTGAAATAAGAACAATACAGCGCAAACTATATCTCTCAAAATAAACAAGGATTAAGACTCAATGCTTAGAGAAGAGAGAATGAAAGCTTTGAATGAATGTTGTATCCTCTTGGTGTTGTAAATGTGAAGCTCTCAAATGATCTATTTATAGGCATATGAGACTTTATATTCAAATTTAAAAAGATTCACATGTCAAAGACAACATCATTCACTTTTTCAAAAAATTCAAATAAAAGGTTCTTCTTTTTCAATTGTCAAAGACAACATCATTCACTTTTTCAAAAAAATCAAACCTAATCTTTTACTTTTGGCATATGACAAAATGAGCACACTTTCCTTCTCAAAAAATTCAAACCTAATCTTTTACTTTTTGTATATAACAAAATGAGCACACTTTACTTTTCAAAATTTTCAAACAAAATCATCTACCTTTTGTATAAGTCTAAAAAAGCATCAATCACTTTTGAAAATATTCAAATAAAACATGCACATATGAAAGATGATAATCAATTATCTTTAATATTTTCAAAGTTCAACCCTTTAATCAAGGCATGCACATGCAAAAGATGACAATCAATCATCTTTCAAAATTTTCAAATTTAATTTTCAAAAATATTCATGCACATGTGAAAAATGTATTTTAATGCTTTATGATAAAATATTAATTTTGAGCATTAATCCTAATTTCGAATTTTGAAGCGATTTACAACATTACTCTATAATTTTAATGTGAACTTGTTCCCTTTTTGCTCATGCTTGTTTCCTTGATGTGTTTGACTCCATTGTGTAGACAACTTGAGGTTGAGACTTCTTTATTCTTTGAATTCATTTGTTATCATCAAAATCCATGTGTAAATATATAATTACACAAAACTTGAAATCTTGGGTTCAACAAGTTTGTTATTTTGTTGGGACTTTAATTTTGATATATTTATTATTTAGATTGTAATTTGTAGTTGTAGTTAGTTTTATATTTTTTTAAAGACATTGTGATTTTAATATTTATATAAAATTCCGTGTCTAGTAATATATACGGGTTAAATGGGTTATAACGTGTTGTGTCGTGTCGTGTTAACATTTTCTTAAAATCCATTAATGGGTCATAATGGGTCGTGTCGTGTCGTGTTAATCTTTTCTTAAAATTTATTAACGGGTCATAACTGGTCGTGTCGTGTCAATCCGTTATCTTAATGAGTCTTGTTAGGGTTTATAATTTTGACACGAAATCCTTAATGGGTCGTGTTCAAATTGACCCATTAACTGTAATACACATGTCTCGATACGATATAAATATGATCTGTTAACACGATTTGACATCCCTATTTTGATTAGTTCGATGATCATGGTATGCATGGAGTGCTAGGAAATTAGCTAGGTTGATCCATGTCACGAGAAAGAGAAATACTTTTTGCAGTCGGGAAATGCAGTCGGCGTGCAGTCGTGGAGAAAAAAGTGAATTAATACGGGACCTACATGAAAAATAAATTATTTTTATAATTTTTTTTTATTCATGTAGGTCCCCTGAATATAAAATAATTTTTTTATAATTTTTTTTATTCATTCCATATAGTCGATTGTACATCAACTGTATTTACTGACTGTATCTAACAAAGCCCCACCAGAAAAATAGCTTTTTGCTATTTCCTTCAGACGCTCAAATTGATGCTAGGTAGGTAGCTAGTATAGCTAGGTGGCTGTTGTCCCTCGAATTGCACATGATATCGCAGTGAAAAATGAACGAACGTAAAGAAGTTGAATATTGAGCAGGAAAGATGGTTATAAATTTCCATAATTGCTGTCGGAGTCCATGTTTTTAATTTGACGTGTAAATATTACAAATATTATTATAAGTAGACAGTAGTACTCTTACAATATTCTCCAAATTCACCATGTCTGTAAACTTATGTCGACTCATGCTCGATGATCTGGAAAGCATTCACGAATTGATCATTCTTGATCAGAGTGTACAACTTTTTACAAGTCAAGATTCACGGAATTAATTATTAACACATGATCATGATACGGATGCAATATATATATATATATATAATTAGTTCCCCTTCAAATCTTAATTAACAATCGAGTAATGTTAAAAATTACATTTTTATTTTACGTTCGTCTTGCTATATAAAATATCACTTTTCTATTACTATTGGACGATTAATTCTTTATTTAAAAAAATATATAGAGAAGTGTTGGATTTATACACAAATTTTACATAACACTCATGACATGATTTAATATTATATTACGTCATATCTACGTTGTTTCATAAACTTTAACTCGTGAAAACTTTATATCCTTTTACGCCGAAAGACTGTAAAATGCATAGGTTATTTTGAACAAAAACTTTGTGACAGCCAAAAAGTAAAGAAGAAGCGACAATAATAGTGCGCCGAAAAGGTGAAAATTGACATCAAGATCCTGCACTGAGATGCTTAACATTCTGTCCTTATCATCAAAGTTCAGTCTACAATATTGCCAATGGCCCACTTTTGATTTTATTGCTACTACGTACGCGTCACTTCTAACCTCATCGTCGTGAAATTTTGTGATTTACTGCTTTTGTTTTTTAGCAGTAGTAGTAGTTTAGATGAAGTAAATGAACTTGCTTGCGGTACGTACACAAGAAATTACGGAGCAAAACAAAATTAAGAATCAAAAATCAAAAGGGCAAAAAATAAGGAGAAAAAAAGGTGAAGTTTCGTCTCAAATTGCCTCCATGCCCTAATACACGTCGAAAAGCCAAGCTAGCTAGGGTGCCAATATTCTTCGTCTTTCCCTATCAAAACATTCCTAGTCTCATATGATTTTACTTCACTTGATCTATATATGCATGCATGCATGCTAGCTTTGATTGACATGATCCTTTCTAAATTTCCTGTATCTTCCCCTTAGAAAAAAGTTAAAACGTATCGACCGATCTGGCCTTAATTCATGGTGTATTGTTTCCATCTGTGTATCGACGGAAGCAATTACTAACCTTTCATTCCCTGCGCTTCCTTCTCGGCCTAGCTGCATGTTCTTTCAAATCTCCAGTACGCCATAGAAGAATTAGGGGCTTTAATAACCTAATTCATGTGGCTGCAGCAAGTGGAGGAGCAAACGGACGAGATGACTGGGGCAAGCCGGTGGATGAGAACATGATTGTACGTGCTCGATCCGAGTTCGGATTAGAGAGATGAAGATCTTAGAAACGAATTACGAGCCACCTTCTAACTGGATGAGTATGAGGCCAGGTTTAGCTTTTGGGATGCTCGCACTCATTGCATGCAGTTTGCTCATGTCTTCTGGGGTGGCCTTTTTCCATGCAGAAGAGATAGCTAAGAGAATCTTATATATATATATATATATATATGTAGTTGTTCTTAATTATGTTCTGCATGGGGATTTCCATGTGCTCGATCGATCGAGCTAATTAATTATTGATCTTTACCTGATGATGCACAGTTAGCTAGCTAGCCATGATTTTGTAAATGTTGCTTGATCAGCATCACGACGTACACATATGATCCTCGGATCCCTAGCTAGCGCCTGCATGCACCTGGTTCGTGCTCAATCTTTGCGGCGGTGTCAATTACTTCGGTGCATGCATGCTTGCAGTGTCGACGCACACTGTAATAAAAATTAATTGTAGAGATCGCCATGATGATCATGAGTTGGGTACCCGAAAGTGGAAACAGTACTGATCCGAACTTGTCTCCACTTGTTAATTAAGGGATTGTTTTTTTATTCTTAAGCTAGTAATATTTCATTATGAGTAATGTGTGTATATATATATATGTGTGTGTGTGTAGGCTTCAATGCAAAAATATGCGAGGCAAAGTTAACTGGAATCTAGCTAATGATACTAATGCTCTCGATCCATCCATAGTTTTTGTACGTGTTCATTAACAGTTCATTATGTAAACGAATCAATGCGAACTCTAATTTGATGGAGCTGATTAATTTCAAGCAATTTATCTAATAATATTATTATTTATAGCTATAGGATCAAAATTGAAATTCTCAAGGTATCTCTGTAAAACTACGAAATTGTCTACTAATTTCCTTGAACAAATAGGTTAGATCTCAATTATCAAGATTATGAAACAAATCAAATACTTTAAAATAAATAATCAAACTTGTAAGACACAAGGATTGGTTACGAAGGGAAACCCTTTAAAGAACTCTTTAAAGATAAAACCCTACGGAACAGCCAAACCCAGAAAAATCAATTTTATTATTTGAAAAACAATTACAAGTAATAATCAATTAAAAAATCTTTGCAATTCGACTCTCTTACTTGCATAGACAAACGACCCGTTTGTCTTCTACCGCAGTAGCAGCCAGAACCTCTGGTGATCTTCAATTATTGACTTCCCTTCTGGAACTCCAGAGGCTAAAATCCAATCGATGTTACTTCACCCTCAAAGCAAGATCACACTCAAGAAGATACGAAAAATTTCATGAAAATTCTCAAGTGAATTTTCTCTCATAAATGCTCAGAATATCCTTTATGAAATTCGTGGCTCAAAGTGCTTAAAAAGATACAAAACCGAATTCCTTTAAATAGAAGGTCTGGAAAGAGTTCTAGTCGCAGTAGGACTTTGCTGACGGTTAGCAACAGACGCGAAAACGCGTCCCGATTGACTGCTAACATTTCGCGATAATATCTTCTGTTATTGACTAAATTCTGTTCAGCTTTCTTCTTGATAAATAGCAATCTTCCAGAACTCGATTTTAACCTCAATGACTTATCTAAACAACACCTAGGACTTCTAGATAGACTTAATATTGTTTAGATACAAATCAATACTTATTTTACATTCATCCAAATTTAATCAAATAATGATAAGATAAACCTTATCATTTAATCATTTAATCATATCCAATTTTTGCCTTTACAATCTCCCCTTTTGGTGGATTGGTGACAAAACCAACTTAATGAATGTCTTGCATATACAATCTTCCCTTTGGTGGATCGGTCACAAAACCAACTTGATGAATGTAGTGTGTACCTAAGACAAAAACAACCAGCAGACCAAGATCTCGTGAAAAATATCTTAATACAGTAATGATAAGAAATGACATAGTTTCATTCTTTGAAACTAGTCCCAATAATAACCAAAGGTTAGATGTAATGTAAACCTACAAAAAGAAAGTGTTCTAGTCATCATCAATAACCATGTTCAATACTTCGTTCTCCCCCTCAATATTCTGCTGCTCCCCCTAAAGTATATAGTTCTCCCCTTCAATATTTTGTTACTCCCATTTTTATATTTTCAGCAAATTCATTAAACTCACACTTACTCAGACTCCCCCTAAATTTCATAATATCAAAATATTCCAATGTGTTATTCCAATACTCTTCCTTTTTGTCACTAATCTGACAAGACACAAAATAGAATAAATATCATTTATGTGTGTTAAGATGAAAACAGTACTAAGAAAGACATGATGAACAACTCCCATATATCTCAATTTTTCATGGATTAAATGCACATGATGTATGAGTATGAATGTATGTTAAACAATGAACAAATGATTGAGACAATTGGGTTGAGACAAACAAACAAACACTTGGTAGGCATACCATGTTATATAAACGAAAAAAATAGAGATTAGAAAGAAATAAAAAAAATTGAAATTTAAAAAAAAAAAAAATTTTAATAAAAAAAACAAAAGGGCAAGAAACATGCCTAGATGCATCTTAATTGAAATATAGTGTAACTCACAAAACAAATTCAATAGAGTACACCCTCTTATTTGCAACAATCACTATGGATGTTCACTTCTCATAAGATCATCAATGTCAAAGTTCATGTGAGTGTGTGAGTGAGTATACTTATAACATAGCATTTTTATGAACTCCTTTCTTCAATATCTTTTTTTTTTTTTTTTTTTTTTTTTATACCTTTATTCATGAAAGATTGCTTCTTATAGATGCTCACAAGAGTTTGTTGCTTCACCTTAAAAGTCAAAATTTATGGTAGGGCCTAGATACATGAGCATCTCCTTTAAACACTAGTTTGTACACCCCCTTTTTGTGTTCATATTTGTTGCTCATCTTTTTTCATAATGATTAGAGCAACGATTTTTTCTATAAGAACTTTAAGGTGGTAGATCCGTGTAGGGTGTTTATCTTTTTTCGCAATGAATTAACACCGACTTTTTCTATATGGATCAACTCTTTGTATTTGGCAAGAAGAGAGCTCTTTATTTATGTACTAGGTTCAACTAGTATTAGTCAATTTAAGGTATGAACTCTCTCTTTGATGAGCATCTCATTAAATGATGTGAACTTTAATTATAAAAAAACATACATATAAGTTTCTCACTGTGCATTGAAAATTAACTTTGCCAAGATAATCCATAGGGTTAGTATGCACAAAGTGAATTGCACAAAGTAGAGAGATGCATAGGTTCAAAAATTTATTAAGTGAGAACACAAATACTCAAATTTTGACATATCAAGTATGCACTTTCCTTAAAGAAAAGTTTTGAACCAAACCAGAATTTTTTTTTATATTATATTTTTCTTATTTAAAACAGAAAAATAAAAACATAAAAACAAAACAGAAAAATAAAATGCATGTCCTAGGCTAATGCAATAATATAAAGGATGCAAGAACATGCAAGTAGTCCTATCCATTAATGTGACATGGCATCCTCTTTGACTACCCACTTTGCTTTAAATTTTGGCATATTCTTTTTATCAACATCACTTTGTATGATATTTTCTTTATTTTGAAAGCAAAAATCTACTATTTCACCAATTTTGAGACTTAAAAAATTGATTTGTTGACTCATATCACAAACTTGATTCTTTAGACTATTTCATTTCCTTTTTGGATTTCTTTTACATCCATTTTTCTTCACTTTATTCAAGTTAAAGCAATTTGGTCTTATATGACCAACAACACCACAATAATGACAAATAGGAATAAACTTAATTTTGAACTTACCTTGGTTGGACTTCTTTGTCATTGATCTATCATGTGAGGCTCTTGAAGCATGAGTTATAGACATGGCCTTCTTTGGAGTTTCCTCATCTTGACTTCCTTTAACAAAAATGATAGTTTTTGATGAGGTGGCAGCGGATGATGGGTCTCTAAGTTCCATACCTTGGGAAGTCATATACCCCAAACCCGTGCGATCACAACTAGATTTTTGAAAACTCAACATCTATTCTAGTTTCTGTGTTGCTGTTTTTTCTTGAACCTTTTCCAATTCCTTTTCTAATGCAATATTTTGATCCCTTAATCTTGCTATTTCAATATCAGAAATTTTGAATGCCTCAGACAAATTATTTTTCTCACTCTTCATATTAGTGAATTTCTTGTACAACTTCTTGTTGAGTTTTTTTTAATTTGATCACTTCTTCACACACATCATTGTAAGGTTCTTGTAAACTCAACTTATGATCATCTATAACTAGAGCAACCTCCGAATTACTATTGTCATCATCACTTTCAGATTTTGTTAGCTTAATATCAGAAAAATCATTAACAATAGTAGAAAAAGCCACAAAAGTATTGTCATAATCAGATGATAAACTTGAAATTTCAGATTCTAAACTATCACTAAGTGTGACATTCAATACTTTTCCTTTACTTTTCTTGAAATTTGGACATTCAATTCTTATATGACCATAACCAGAACATTCATGACACTTTATTTTATCAGATTTTTCTTTATTCCATTTTTCAAAGTAATTTTTCTTTGCAGAAAATTTTTTACCTCTTTTTTTCTTTCCACTATACTTTTATTAAACATGAATTTTCTAAACTTTCTTACTATGGATCTATATCCTCATTGTTAAGATTTTCTTCATCAGAAAAATCATCTTGATTTTTTTTTTATAGTTTTTAAGGCAATAAACTTACATTTTCTTGCTTGAGGAAACGAAAATTCATACGTTTGTAAAGAACCTACCAGTTCTTCTACCCTTATTGCATCCAGATCTTTACTTTCTTCAATAGCGGTAACTTTGGGTCGAAATATTTCGGGTAAAGACCTTAGAATTTTCCTCACGATCCTTGAATCCTCCACCTTCTCGCCGAGATTAAACCTGGAATTCACAATATCATTCAATTTAGCATAAAAATCATTAAAATTTTCGTCTTCCAACATTTTAATTTCTTCAAATTTTGAGGTTAGCATTTGTAATTTCAAATTTTTTACTATTCTTGTGCCTTCATGTGTAACCTCCAAAATATCCCAAACTTCTTTAGCAATCTCACACATGGAGATTCTTTTAAATTCTTCGGAGGATACCGCCATGAAAATAGCGTTAAGTCTTTTGCTATTCAAATAGCAATTGTTGATTTCATCTTTTGTCCAAGCATCTATAGATATCTTGGGTTTAATCCATCCTCGTTCAACCAAATGCCATATACGTTCATCCAAATACTTGAGAAAAGCCATCATACGAACTTTCCAATAAGCATAGTTTTCCCTCATCGAAGTATGGTGGAACGTATAATGACGTCAACATGATCTACAAGGGCAAGGATCACACTCGAATGAGTGAACCACGCTCTGATGCCAATTGAAATTCCCAAGGTACCGCTGTAAAACCACGAAATTGTCTACCAATTTCCTTGAACAAATAGGTTAGATTTCAATTATCAAGATTATGAAACGAATCAAATACTTTAAAATAAATAATCAAACTTGCAAGACACAAGGATTGGTTACGAAGGGAAACCCTTTAAATAACTTGTTGAACTCAAGATTTCAAGTTTCATGTGATTATAAATCTACACATGGATTTTGATGATAACAAATGAATTCAAAGAATAAAGAAGTCTCAAGCTCAAGTTGTCTACACAATGGAGTCAAGCACATCAAGGAAACAAGCATGAGCAAGAAGGGAACAAGTTCACATTAAAATTATAGAGTAATGTTGTAAATCTCTTCAAAATTCGAAATTAGGATTAATGCTCAAAATTAATATTTTATCATAAAGCATTAAAATACATTTTCCACATGTGCATGAATATTTTTGAAAATTAAATTTGAAAATTTTGAAAGATGATTGATTGTCATCTTTTGCATGTGCATGCCTTGATTAAATGGTTGAACTTTGAAAATATTAAAGATGATTGATTGTCATCTTTCACATGTGCATGTTTTATTTGAATATTTTCAAAAGTGATTGATGCTTTTTTAGACTTATACAAAAAGTAAAAGATTAGGTTTGAATTTTTTGAAAATGAAAGTGTGCTCATTTTGTCATATGCCAAAAGTAAAAGATTAGGTTTGATTTTTTTGAAAAAGTGAATGATGTTGTCTTTGACAATTGAGAAAGAAGAACCTTTTATTTGAATTCTTTGAAAAAGTGAATGATGTTGTCTTTGACAATTGAAAAAGAAGAACCTTTTATTTGAATTTTTTGAAAAAGTGAATGATGTTGTCTTTGACATGTGAATCTTTTTAAATTTGAATATGAAGTCTCATATGCCTATAAATAGATCATTTGAGAGCTTCACATTCACAACACCAAGAGCATACAACATTCATTCAAAGCTTTCATTCTCTCTTCTCTAAACATTGAGCCTTAATCCTTGTTCATTTTGAGAGATATAGCTTGAGCTGTATTGTTTTTATTTCACTCGTTGAGGAGTGTTTTCTGATAACCTACCCACTATCAGCTTTTGTATCAGAAAAATGGTGTGTATAACCCTTGTGTGTGTAGAAAGTATTCTACACAGGGAATAGTTGAATCACCACGTGTAAGGTGATTGCAAGTGTAGAGGGTGTTCTACACGGATCCTTTGTAGCGGTGTTGTTCAAAGGTGTAATAGGTTTCTATCTCCACCTGAAGGAGGTTGAATAGTGAATTTGGGAATCCTCAAGGGGTAGCTTGAGGCGAGGACGTAGGCAGTGGGGCCGAACCTCGTTAACATACTGAGTTTGCTTCTCTCTTACCCTTACTCCTTATATTTATTGTTATTTCATATTTTGTTTATATTTTATATTATATATTTGATTTATAATTGTTAATTTTTTTTAATACAACTCAATTCACCCCCCCTCTTGTGTTAGTCATCTGGGCAACAATTGGTATCAGAGCTAAGAGCTCTATTATAAGATTAACTATCTTTTGAGTTAAGATCTTATGGCTAACATTGCAGCTTCATTTGGTGAAGGTCAATCTAGTAGTCGGCCTCCACTTTTTTGTGGAGATAATTACTCATTCTGGAAAGTTAGAATGAGAATATTTCTTCAAGCTCAAGGTAGAGAAATATGGAAATGTATTGTAAATGGACCTTATATTCCAACAAAAGTGGTTGGTGGAGTAAAGGTCAAAAAGGAAGAAGAAGAGTTTGATCGTGAAGACGATAGACTTTATACTTTAAATTTAACTGCTATGAATTTATTATATAATGCTCTTAATGGAAATGAGTTTAATAGAATAATGAATTGCGCTACGGCAAAGGAAATTTGGGATAACTTGGAAGTAACTTATGAAGGAACTTCGCAAGTCAAGGAATCAAAAATTTATATTCTTACTCATGAATATGAAATGTTTAAGATGAATGATGATGAATCTATTTCTAGTATGCACACTCGTTTTACTAACATCATAAACAGCTTGACAGCTCTTGGCAAAGTTTATTCCAAGGTAGAGATAGTAAGAAAAATTCTCAACTCTTTACCAAAACGTTGGGAATCAAAAGTTACAGCGATTCTTGAAGCTAGAGACCTCAAGAAGCTCGAAGTCAATGAACTCATCGGGTCACTTATCACCCATGAGTACACATTGAAAAGAGGAGAAGAAGAAGGAAAGCCAAAGAAGAGTTTAGCACTTAAAGCTGTTCCTCATGAAAGTGAAAGTGATGAAGATGAGGAAAATGACGATAAAGATGAAGAAGTTGCGATGATAACAAGAAGAATTCAGAGGTTCTTGAAGAAAAATAGAACTCCTCCGAGGAAATCTTTCAAAAAGTTTTCCAAGAAAGATTCAGGTAAAAACGACACTTTAATTTGTTATAAATGCAATAAACCTGGTCATATCAAGCCAGATTGTCCTCTGCTAAAGAAAGATCGAAACAAGGGCAAGAAAGCAATGAAAGCTACATGGGATGATGATTCAAGTAGCTCAGATAGTGAAGCAAGCAATGAAGAATCAGCAAATCTTTGTCTTATGGCTAAAGATGACATTGAGGTAACAAATCTTGATAATATTGAAAATCCTTCATATGAAGAATTGCAAAATGTTTTAGAAGAGATTTATGAGGAATTTGAAAAATTGGGTATCAAGTATACTGCTTTGAAAAAGAAAAATTCTTCTTTAACAAACGAAATTGAAATTTTAAGAAAAGAAAGTATCATTTTGAAAGATGAAAATCTTGAATTGAATAAGAAGAAAACCGATTTAGAAAATATTGTTGAAAACTTTACGAATGGAAAAAGAAATTTTGAAAAACTTCTTGGTAGTCAAAGATGTGTTTTTGACAAGGCAGGTTTGGGATATATGCCAAAACAAAAATACAAACCTTATAAAAATTTCTTTGATAATCATTCTACCTCAAAGACTAATATTCAAAATTCTTTTCATAAAAATAATTTTGTCAAAAAAGGATATTATTATAATCATTCAAGTTTTTCATATATGTCACATGCTATTTGTAATTTTTGTAATAGAAATGGTCATAATTATCATACTTGTCCTATTAGAAGAAATCATACAATGACTATTAGGGCCATATGGGTACCTAAAAATCTTGTTTCTTCTAATACTAATAAATAAAGGACCCAAAGAACTTGGGTACCAAGAAAAATCATTTTAATTGTTTTTATAGGTATGCATGAAGTCATCCACAAGCAAAAATAAGTGGTTTTTAGATAGTGGATGTTCAAGACACATGACGGGAGACAAGACTAAGTTCTTTGATCTTAGATCTAAAGAAGAAGGACACGTGACATTTGGAGACAACTCGAAAGGGAAGATCGTGGGAATAGGTAAAATTGGTAATGAATCTTCTCTCATAATTGAAGATGTTCTACTTGTTGAAGGTTTAAAACATAATCTTTTGAGCATAAGTCAATTATGTGATAAAGGATTTACAGTTACTTTTAAAATGGATAAATGCATTATTTTGAATGATCATGATTGTAATATTTGTTTTATTGCTTTTAGAAACAATAATGTTTATACAATTGATTTTGAAGAAATTACCTCACAAGATGCTATTTGCTTGTCAGCTCAAAATGAAACTAGTTGGTTATGGCATAGAAGATTAGGTCATGCCAACATGGAACTTATTTCCAAACTTTCAAAAAATGATCTTGTGAGAGGTTTACCAAAAACATATTTTCTTAAAGACAAAATTTGTGATGCATGTCAATTTGGTAAACAAACAAAAACTTCTTTTAAAACTAAGAAACATATTTCCACTACTAGACCATTGCAACTGATACACATGGATCTTTTTGGACCAAATAGAGTTGCAAGTCTAGGAGGAAAATATTATGCATTTGTTATTGTTGATGATTTCTCTAGATATACTTGGGTCATCTTTCTTGCTCATAAAGATGAGGCACATAATGCCTTTACCAAGTTATGCAAGAGAATTCAAAATGAAAAGGGCTATACTATTTCAAGTATCCGAAGTGATAGGGGAAAAGAATTTGTTAATAAAAATATTGAAACATTTTGTGATGAAAACGATTTTATTCATAATTTTTCTGCTCCTCGAACTCCTCAACAAAATGGGGTAGTAGAGAGGAAAAATAGATCTCTTCAAGAGATGGCAAGAACAATGCTCAATGAGAACAACTTGCCTAGTTATTTTTGGGCCGAAGCGGTAAGTACTGCATGTTATGTTATAAATAGAGTTATGTTAAGGTCTAAATTAGATAAAACCCCCTATGAGCTTTGGAATGAGAAAAAGCCCAACATTGGTTACTTTCATGTATTTGGATGCAAATGTTTTATTTTGAATGACAGAGATAATTTAGGCAAGTTTGATGCAAAATCTGATGAAGGTATTTTTCTCGGGTATTCTACTAATAGTAAAGCTTATAGAGTATTCAACAAAAAGACTTTAACTGTACAAGAATCTATGCATGTAGTATTTGATGAATCTAATTCTCCACTCTCCAAGAAATCTATTGATGAAGAAATAGAAGGTATAAATAACACAGAAAGTCTCAATCTCAACAAAGAGAAAGCAATAGAGGAAGTTCAACATGGAGCCATCAGGAAAGATCATCAAAATTTAATACAAGATGCAACCAAACAGTGGAAATTTGTGAAAGATCATCCAGTGGAACAAATTTTGGGAGAACCTTCACAAGGTGTAAGTACTCGATCATCTCTTAGAAATATTTGTAATCATACTGCTTTTCTATCTCAAATTGAACCCAAAAATATTGATGACGCACTTCTTGATGAATCTTGGATTCTAGCTATGCAAGAAGAGTTGA
Organism: Carya illinoinensis; assembly: GCF_018687715.1. Classification (NCBI taxonomy): domain Eukaryota; kingdom Viridiplantae; phylum Streptophyta; class Magnoliopsida; order Fagales; family Juglandaceae; genus Carya; species Carya illinoinensis. The sequence continues at coordinate 3,879,684 of NC_056755.1, read as the reverse complement.
ATCAATTTGAAAGAAATGATGTTTGGACACTTGTTCCTAGACCCAAAAATTATACTATTATTGGAACAAAATGGGTTTTTAGAAACAAGAAAGATGAGTCTGGAGTCATTACTAGAAATAAGGCTCGACTTGTAGCCCAAGGTTTTAATCAAGAAGAAGGAATCGATTATGATGAGACATATGCACCTGTCGCAAGATTAGAAGCTATTCGAATGCTACTTGCATATGCTTGTTATAAAGATTTCAAACTTTTTCAAATGGATGTTAAAAGTGCTTTCTTAAATGGTTTTATAAATGAAGAGGTATATGTTGAGCAACCTCCAGGTTTTAAAAATCATATTTCCCCAAATCATGTTTTCAAACTCACAAAAGCACTATATGGACTTAAACAAGCTCCTAGAGCTTGGTACGAGAGACTCAGTGGTTTCTTGATTGAAAAAGGTTTTTCAAGAGGAAAAATCGACACAACTCTTTTCATTAAATATGAAAATGATGATATTCTTTTGATTCAGATTTATGTTGATGATATAATATTCGGTGCTACTAATGAAAATATGTGTCAAGTTTTTGCTAAGACTATGCAGGAAGAATTTGAGATGAGCATGATGGGTGAACTTACATTCTTTCTCGGATTGCAAATTAAGCAAGCAAAAAGTGGGACATTCATCAATCAATCAAAATATATTAAGGAATTACTGAAGAAGTTTGGGATGGAAAATGCTAAGGAAATTGGAACACCAATGAGCCCATCAACTAAACTTGATAAAGATGAATCCGGTAAGCCAGTTGACTCGAAGATATATCGAGGTATGATTGGTAGCTTATTATATTTAACAGCCAGTAGACCAGATATTATGTTTAGTGTGTGCTTATGTGCACGTTTTCAATCATCTCCAAAAGAATCACATTTAATTGCAGTTAAGCGCATTCTTAGATATCTTAGTGGTACAATTAACCTAGGGTTATGGTACCCTAAGCACACATCTTTCGATTTAATCAGCTACACAGATGCAGATTATGCTGGCTGTAAAATAGATCGAAAAAGCACTAGTGGAGCATGCCATTTCTTAGGTCATGCATTAGTTTCCTGGTTTAGTAAAAAACAAAATTCTGTTGCACTATCTACTGCTGAGGCAGAATATGTTGCTGCGGGTAGTTGTTGTGCTCAAGTTCTCTACATGAAGCAACAACTTGAAGATTTTAAACTCATGTATAATCACATTCCAATCAAATGTGATAATACAAGTGCTATAAATCTTTCAAAGAACCCAATACAACATTCTAGAACTAAGCATATTGAAATAAGGTATCATTTTCTTCGAGATCATGTGCAAAAAGGTGATATAATGTTAGAGTTCACAAACACACACGATCAGTTAGCAGATATTTTCACAAAACCTTTACCAGAAGATAGATTATGTATGATCAGAAGAGAAATAGGTATGATGCATGCTATGAATATCTCTTAAAAGATAGACCTGAGTCAATAAAAATAGAGATAGATTTTTTTTAATACTTTTACATAAATTTGAGATTCTTAGCCTCATGTTTGAGACGCTCATTCTCTTCATACAATATCATGTCATTCTTATTCATGGGAACCGGCAAGCGGAATGAAGAATCTAATAAATATTTCAACTGTTTATTCTTCTGCCGAATGATTCCTTCCCTTGTGTGAGACTCTTGAACAATTTGTTGAAGTACAACAATTTGTTCTTTGAGCTTTTCAACTTCGTGATTTTTGGCTTGTAGCCGCTGAGAAAAAGCCACAATAGAGGAAGAGTAGCGAGTCCCAAGACTCACCAAGTCATAAATAGCATCAGAATCTGACTTATTAGTCAGATTATTATTTTCTTGCTGCAACATGGCACCAATGGTAGCTGCAGAAAGAACAGGAGGTTGAGATGCAGAATGCCTCATGGATGGATCTAGAGAAATGTTAGAAGAATGAGCCATTGAGAAAAGAATAGAAGGCTTAAAACGAGAATGCTGAAGGAATGCAGATGAGTTATAGAGATGAGATGAAAACTTGATGCGGATTAGATGAACTTCAGGACTGATTTTATAGAGATAGCATAAAGAATAAGACAAACTATTTTCTCTTCAAATTTTATTTAGTCAAAAGAAATACAAGATATGCTGGACACACATTGTCAAAAGTTTTCTTACTAAGCCAGCGAGATTAACAGTAGATTGTCCCTATTTTTCTAGTAAACGATGAACCTCTGCTGTTATCTGCCGATGTTGACCTTGTATCTGAACCCTTTCTCGTTCCAGCTCTTCTATTCGTGGTTGCAGATCATGAGCATACCAATCTGCAAATTTTTTCAACTCTTGGTTTTCTTGCTTTAGCCTTTTATTCTCACTATCCTTATTAGCAAGCTTCTGTCGTAACTCAGATATTTGCATGTTAAGATGATCAATCTCACTCACCCTCGCCATTAACCTTCGAGACATGATCGTAACAGAGGCAGCATATTGATTACTGAGCATTCTTGATTCTGCAATAATCTCAGAATCAGTCTTACTAGAAAAACGGTTCACTGCTCCTATCATGGTATTGACGGCCTCAGGAGAGAAGATTGATGATTGATGCGTCAAGGGTTCCTGATTCAAGTCTGGAACATTAGTGGAAGAGAATTGCTCAGCCATTCTATCGTTGTGGAAAAACAGAACTCAGGTCAAGAAGTGATTATTTTTTTGGCATCCGATAGATGAAAATGATCATTTTTTTATAGAAACTCGGAGCCTTCAATCCCGTTTGTCAACAACATCAGGCGATTGTTTAAATCTTCAGCCGTATTAAATTCATAGAGTTAGGCCTCGAGGCTTTGCAGCACTTGTCGGGTCACGGACGGCTCCATTTTTCAACTATCTACAGTGACTATTAAACGCATCGTTTTCTTCAGTCCATTTTCTTGTTGCGGATCCTTTTTAATGATGCCAAAAGGGGGAGAAGTGTTAGACTAGAACATTAACATTGTTTAAATTGCTAAACTTGTTATATATGCTTGGAATTATATTTATACTTTTGCTTGAAAAACTAACGCATATTTTCAGGGGGAGCTTAAGTATTAATATAGGTTTCAAGTTCTATCAAATATTTGTCATCATCAAAAAGGGGGAGATTGTTGAACTCAAGATTTCAAGTTTCATGTGATTATAAATCTACACATGGATTTTGATGATAACAAATGAATTCAAAGAATAAAGAAGTCTCAAGCTCAAGTTGTCTACACAATGGAGTCAAGCACATCAAGGAAACAAGCATGAGCAAGAAGGGAACAAGTTCACATTAAAATTATAGAGTAATGTTGTAAATCTCTTCAAAATTCGAAATTAGGATTAATGCTCAAAATTAATATTTTATCATAAAGCATTAAAATACATTTTCCACATGTGCATGAATATTTTTGAAAATTAAATTTGAAAATTTTGAAAGATGATTGATTGTCATCTTTTGCATGTGCATGCCTTGATTAAATGGTTGAACTTTGAAAATATTAAAGATGATTGATTGTCATCTTTCACATGTGCATGTTTTATTTGAATATTTTCAAAAGTGATTGATGCTTTTTTAGACTTATACAAAAAGTAAAAGATTAGGTTTGAATTTTTTGAAAATGAAAGTGTGCTCATTTTGTCATATGCCAAAAGTAAAAGATTAGGTTTGATTTTTTTGAAAAAGTGAATGATGTTGTCTTTGACAATTGAGAAAGAAGAACCTTTTATTTGAATTCTTTGAAAAAGTGAATGATGTTGTCTTTGACAATTGAAAAAGAAGAACCTTTTATTTGAATTTTTTGAAAAAGTGAATGATGTTGTCTTTGACATGTGAATCTTTTTAAATTTGAATATGAAGTCTCATATGCCTATAAATAGATCATTTGAGAGCTTCACATTCACAACACCAAGAGCATACAACATTCATTCAAAGCTTTCATTCTCTCTTCTCTAAACATTGAGCCTTAATCCTTGTTCATTTTGAGAGATATAGCTTGAGCTGTATTGTTTTTATTTCACTCGTTGAGGAGTGTTTTCTGATAACCTACCCACTATCAGCTTTTGTATCAGAAAAATGGTGTGTATAACCCTTGTGTGTGTAGAAAGTATTCTACACAGGGAATAGTTGAATCACCACGTGTAAGGTGATTGCAAGTGTAGAGGGTGTTCTACACGGATCCTTTGTAGCGGTGTTGTTCAAAGGTGTAATAGGTTTCTATCTCCACCTGAAGGAGGTTGAATAGTGAATTTGGGAATCCTCAAGGGGTAGCTTGAGGCGAGGACGTAGGCAGTGGGGCCGAACCTCGTTAACATACTGAGTTTGCTTCTCTCTTACCCTTACTCCTTATATTTATTGTTATTTCATATTTTGTTTATATTTTATATTATATATTTGATTTATAATTGTTAATTTTTTTTAATACAACTCAATTCACCCCCCCTCTTGTGTTAGTCATCTGGGCAACATAACTCTTTAAAGATAAAACCCTACGGGGCAGCCAAATTCAGGAAAGTCAATCTTATTATTTGAAGAACAATTACAAGTACTAATCAATTACAAAACCTTTGCAATTCGACTCTCTTACTTGCCTATACAAACGACCCGTTTGTCTTCTACCACAGTAGCAGCCAGAACCTCTGCCGATTTTCAAATATTAACTTCCTTTCTGGAACTCCAGAGGTTGAAATCCAATCGATGTTACTTCACCCTCAAAGCACGATCACACTCAAGAAGATATGAAAAATTTCATGAAAATTCTCAAGTGAATTTTCTCTCATAAATGCTTAGAATATCCTCTCTGAAATTCGTAGTTCAAAGTGATTGAAAAGATACAAAACCGAATCCCTTTAAATAGAAGGTCTGAAAAGAGTTCTAATCGCAGTAGGACTCTGTTGACGGTTAGCAACAGACGCGAAAACGCGTCCCAATAGACTGCTAATATTTCGCGATAATATCTTCTGTTATTGACTAAATTCTGTTCAGCTTTCTTCTTGATAAATACTAATCTTCCAGAACTTGATCTTAACCTCAATGACTTATCTAAACAACATCTAAGACTTCTAGATAGACTTAATATTGTTTAGATATAAATCAATACTTATTTTACATTCATCCAAATTTAATCAAATAATGATAAAATAAATCTTATCATTCATCTAAATTTAATCAAATAATGATAAGATAAACCTTATCATTTAGTCATTTAATCCTACCCAATTTTTACCTTTACAAAAACATTTTATTTTTCAAAATGTAATATATATATAACCTATAAAGAGGATCATATAACCTATATATATTTATTTATTATTTGTGAAATAGTTTTTCTACTCATGATTCTATATTATAGATATATTAAAAAAATAATAAAATAAAAATAGACGTAATATAGAAGTATGAATAAAGTTTCTTTTTTTTTTTTAATATATTGCATCCATATATGGTCAAAGCTAAAGATGAAATTTAGGGAAGGAGAATATGAAGTTGGGGGCCCATGTTTCATTCATGCAATCAGATGGTACACTTGGATTGGAAGCTCCACAACTACTGCGCCTGCTCTGCTCTCACGAGTCACGTCCCATTCCCTTACTGTACGAAACCCAGTCTCTTGCAATTGAAAGAAAAGCCCCACTCACGCTTCTCACAGACACACTCATATGACCGAACCAAACAAACAAAAGATGAGATGGGATCATTATACCGACGAAAATCGATTGACAAAAATCAAAATTGTACGATAATACACGACAAATACGGGAGGTGAGAAGCGGTAAAAGTAACTACAGAGGAATCGTGGCGGTGATGGGTTTGGGCTTTCCGCCGTTAGAATCTCTCTCACACCTTTGCCTCTACCTCCCATTTTCCCCACTCGCAACGCACTAGAGAGAATCATTACAGAGAGAGAGAGAGAGAGAGAGTTTGTACTTTTGGAATTGTGCGTACCTTTTTGAGTTCTTCATATTTTATTAAGCATTTCTACGAAGTATTTGGGTTTTCTTTAGCGGGATTGTTGTGGTTTTATACCACAACACTCAATCTCTTGCTTCGCCTAATCATATGGGCGGAAGGAAGCAAGTGCTGCTTTCTTCGCTTGCAGAATATTCCATTCCAATTCTTGTAAACGTCTCTCATTGTGTCCCTCGTCGAATTTTCCTCATATTTATTTAATGTATCTCTATTCTCTACGCCAATCATTTTGGAGCTGTTTTGTTTTAAGCGTGCTCTTCTATGCATCAAGATGACACCTTTTACAAACCGGCTCTCTTCCCCTTTCCCTATATGTCTGCATTTGGAAGCTCTTGGAGTTTGTGTCTGGTATGGGTTTCGCTGCCACCACGGTGTTTTCTGAAGTTAAACATTGGGTTGATTATATTCTTTTCGACATTTCAGTGTGGTCCGTTAACCGTGTGACTTCTTTTCGACATTGGGTTGATTATATTCTTTTCGACATTTGAAGTCGCATCCCATATTTGGGTTTGCTTTCATTTTCATCTTTCGCTCTTTTTTTTCTTGAAATCTTTGTCACTTCCGCTTCCTGTTGTTTTTAAATTTTAAGCTCTCGATTGAAAGGTAACTCTACTAATCTCTCATTCCGCTCTATTTTGTTGTTTTTCAGCTTTAGATCCCTTATTTTTCTTTTTTTGTTTGATGGTCCTGTATTGATTTTGATGCAGCTTCAGCCTTCAGTATTGCTCTTTTGACGGGTGACCACAAATCCCTTTCTTGATTTCTTCCAGTTAGTCTTCTGTACTCTGTGCTGTCTACTTGTATGGGTTATGATTTCTGCCGTTACTAGTTGGGTTTTCGATGTTCCGAACTCTGATGGTTACCTGCTTTTTTTTTTCAATTAATTAGTGATTCTAACTATCGGACGGTTGCTGTGAAACTACAGGAAGTCTAAAGATACTAATGGGAATCGATGCTCTAAGTCTACGTTGTTTCAGTTCTAAAATATAGAACTAATAATTGATTGGACCGACTGAATGCCAAATAATGGGAAAATGTATGCTTTCATAATCTTATGATTTATTCCGTATTTCTTGCAGCATCTAGAGGAACCATCTTCTTGTTTTTCTTACTTTTCATTTGGCAACAAGGTTTTGTTCCGGGCTCGTATCATGCCTTTTTGTAATGTAGATATTTTCATATTGTTTCTCTGGTTTCCTATATCCTAATTAGTTCCATATTATCACGCTGTGGGAACTGTTGGACTTAATTTCATAGACTTCAGTGAAAAATAAATAGTCTGCAATCAGGTTTAGTCAGGATTTTTAACTTATATTTCTTTTTAATTTTTTGAATTCAAATTCTTTGCTAATTTGAAGGATGGGGGATCATTTTGCGTTGCTGGTGGATCGGTTACTCACTGAATCTACTCTTGAAGCTGCTATTGAGAGCAAATACTGGGGGCAGCAAACCACGCCCTCAACAAGCAAAGATCTGTTGAGTTCTGCCTATAGGATGGATGTCGATAGTAGTTTCTCACCAAGTAAATTGGTAGAGTGTAGGATCTGCCACGATGAGGATGAGGAGTCCAACATGGAGACGCCTTGTTCTTGCTGTGGCAGCTTGAAGGTCAGTAAGTACTTAGTAGCTTACTTTGGCAACTATTCCTTTGAAACTTGAGGCTGGTTCATTGGAAGTTATATTGATTTTGTTTATAAATATCTTTATGATAATGTTAGTCACTGAAAAAAAGTTTCCAGACAATAAAGACTTGATTAGTCCCATTTTAGCTTAATAACTCACAATGTCTGTCATATGCTGCGGTGAATTTTTGAATTGTTGCATGATGAGAAGAATGCTTAGTTGTAAGATGATTTTCACCAATCAATTTCTATTTATATAAATTTATTTATTTATTTTTTTAAGTAGTACTCTCAAGCTCCAAATTATGCATTTTGCATTTAGCAGGATCATAGATCCCTGGCTTCATGTAGTGGGTTATTATCTTTGTTTAAGAATACCAAATTGCAGTGCAATGGACAGGTGTTTTCCCCTGCGAGTTCAAAGATTTGGGTGACATCTCAACCGGATGTATCTAGCTTGACCAATATTTTGAAATATTTGGTGAAACTTTTGAAATTTCCTTCTGCTGGCATAATTCCTAGTAGGATGTTTTAATTTTCTGACATACAAGCGTGTTGTATGCTTTTGTAAACAACTAAAATTGGATGTTTGTATAGAACTTTTGAGACACAATAGTTTGACTCAAGCCATTATCTTGTGCCGAATTTCCTCAATATTTTCCATCAATATGTTGTTGAGTTTTTTACAAACATGTTGCATGCTTTATGAACAATTAGAGATTTCCAATTGACTCTCTTTTGGTTGTCGATGAATATTAGGTTGTTAACGCATATGTGAAATTCTCTTTTTTTTTGGGATGACATTATCTTTGGCGATTGCAAACTCAATTTATCTATCAACCATCTAGACTCACAGTAGAGCTGATAGGATGCTGATCTCTGGACAAACATATCTTGTCATAAACATGGAGCATTAGTTATTATGTTTTAGAGTGAGCATAAGCAGGCATGTAGTTGACTTGTGGTAACGGAGTATCATCCTGGACTATGGTATAAATAGGCATATGAAGTTATCTTTAGTGTTGATTGATATTTGAGGGAGATACTGGTTGTGATGCTCTCTCTTATTTTCTGGCATTTAGTGTTCCTGCTGATTTTAGATGGATCCAAAAAATGAGTAGCTTCCTTTTTAAAATGTTGCAGCATGCACACCGCATATGTGTGCAAAGGTGGTGCAATGCAAAGGGAGATAACATCTGTGAGATTTGCCTCCAGGTCTGCCATTGTTTAAAATCCTTTTTTCTGATTATAAATCTAGTAAGTTTTTATGTTAATCTTCTCGAATCATAAAAACTTGTCACTAGCTCTTTTCTGCTTGAACATAATCTGAAACTTCAGCAATATAAGCCCGGTTATACAGCACCTCCTCCCCTGTTTCACTATGGTGGTATTCCAATTAACTTCAGGTATCCTTCACTTGGCTGTGCTTGATTTTCACTGATATTTTTTATTTTGTGTATGGTGATGGAACTTGGATTTGTTTTCTTTAATTCATTGAAAAATAATTCATGATCCTTTGGCGGTACTCATATCAGCGGAAACTGGGAAATGTCTAGAAGGGACCTGCACAACTCTCAATTTATACCAATGGTTGCTACTGATAGTGAAATTTTAGACACTGATGAATATTCAGCTCCCACTTCAAGAAGCCTGCTTTGCTGTCGAGTAGTTGCTATAATTGTACTCTCTCTCTCTCTCTCTCTCTCTGTAATTTATTCAGAGTTATCCTTTTTCTGCTAGTCAATGATGTAATTTATACATAAATAATTTCTATTTTAGCAGATTCCAAATAATGTTCCTGTTTGATACTCATTATTTTTTATTAAATTAGAGTATCTTTTGAATCATAATTTTGATTTTGCCCTCAAATGGAATATGTGCCCCTAAATTCTATTACTTGGCCTTGCATTTGAAACTTTTTAGGCTGGCTTACCATATCTTACCTTTATCACATTAAGGTTGTTCTATTTGCAGTTTATGGTTCTTCTGCTTTTACGTCATACTCTACCATTCATAATCAGTGGAGCTGGAGAATACTCATTGACATTGTTGACGGTATGGTTGACTAAGACTGTTAGATTAGTGAAAGAAGATTCAATGGCTTAATAACATAAAAGAATTGTCTAAAAGTGTCTTTGCATTGCAGCTACTGATGTTGAGGACCATTGGGATTCTTTTGCCCATCTATATCATGGTTAGAGCATTCACTGCTATCCAGCGTCGACGACATCATCAGGTTAGTGATGTACCTAGTTTTGCTAATGCTCTGACAAGTAGTTGACCCTTTTTTTTTGGGACAAGTAACCTGCAGAAACTGTCTCCATTTTCATTGTATCTGTATTGGCCATCCTCCACTTTGATAAGCACCAAAGTTTGTCAACTCATGTTTGTTAAAGACACCATGTTGCTGTCTAAGTTTAAAAGCTATATTGTTATAAAAAAAAAAAAAAAACTAGCTTTTAAAAGTCTTCCTCAAATAACCAATTGAGCTGTACAAAATAGACGATGTAGGCTTCAAAACACCTCTCTTCCTGCCAAAATTTTCAGATTTGGTTTAGAAGACAATGATTTCACAGCATCCAAACACTCTGTTAGCCCGAAAGGTAATTCTGAATGATTTGTTTTCCTCCGGTTGGTATGTGTGGTTGTTTGGGAGAATTAATTGAGTAGATCCTACAGGCAGTACTGCTAAATACATCTGATGGTTGTCAAATTACTTCTTCATTTGAGATGGGTTTTCTGTGGTATCTTTTAACTCGTATTCCCCCCTGTTTCATAATTTCGGCAGTTCTTAACTTCTTGTAAAAGGTCATTGGTACACCGTGAGCCAGTATTGTTGCGTTTTCTTCCTTTCAGAAATATATATATATATATATATATATATCCTTTAGAACTTACAGTTGCAAGAATTGGACAAGAAAACAAAATTCACTTAGAGGGTCATTTCATTTAGAAAAAGGTCAGCAATTGGTTAGTGTTTTTGGAATCTAAATTCTTATAAATGCTTCTCTTGCAAGACTGGTGAAGCCCTTTAACTGCCTCTCACCTGCCATATCTCGCACTATCTATAGTTCATTCTCTATGCTCTATAAATGCTTGCCTAGACTCTCAGGTATCTTCTTTGCCTTTGAAGTATTTGGGCCTCCCTATGGGAGCATCTTTTAAGGCTAGAACTATTTGGGATGGGGTAGTGGAGAATATAGAGAAAAGGTTGGCTGGCTGGAAACAGATGTATTTATCGAAAGGGGGCCGACTCACTTTTATTAAAAGCACACTTACGAACCTCCCCACTTATTTTTTATCATTGTTTCCTTTGCTAGCAGGGGTGGGGAACAAAATTGAGAAAATCCTTAGGGCATTTTTATGGGGGGGGGGGGGGGGGGGGGGGGAGAAGAAATTCCATTTGGTCAGATGGAAGACAGTTTGTGCTCCAATTGTACATAGGGGGTTGGGAGTGTGCGACTTGAGAACTTTTAATAAAACTCTATTGGGGAAATGGTTATGGAGATATTACTCTGAGGGGGATGCATTGTGGAAGGAAATCATTGTAGCTCCTTATGGAACTGCCTGGGGCGGTTGGTGTTCCAATGAAGGGAGTGGGGAGTATGGTGTGGGATTATGGAAGTTTATAAGGAGGGGGTGGCCTTGTTTTGAGAAACATATTCAATTCATTGTGGGAGAAGGCAATAGAATCAGTTTCTGGCGGGATGTGTGGTGTGGAGATCAAGCATTGGAAAGAGCTTTTCTGAACCTATATTGTATTGCTGCTAATAGGGAGGCTTCATTGGCAGATATGTGGTCTCTATCATGGCACTATTCAGTGGAATGTTCTTTTCAACAGGGACTTTCATGATTGGGAACTACGTCTGTATCAGATATTCTCAGCCTCCTATACTCAATGGGGACTCCTATGGCACAGGATGATCGTGTAAAGTGGAGGTCTAATAATCATAAGAAATTTACTGTAAAGGCATATTACAAAATTTTGATCACACAAAATTTTGCACAGGGTGATCCTCCGTTCCCTTGGAAGAATATTTGGCAGTCTCGCGTGCCCTCCAAAGTAGCCTTCTTTGTTTGGAACGCGGCTCTTGGAAAGATCTTGACTATTGATAATTTGAGGAAGAGGGGGTGTATAGTGATGGATTGGTGTTATATGTGCAAAAAGAATGGAGAATCTGTGGACCATCTTCTATTACATTGTGAGGTCACAAGGGAGATATGGGACGGGATTTTCCAAAGGGTCGATGTTGCATGGGAGGGTGGTGGATCTGTTGGGGTGTTGGAGGAAGTTACAAGGTAGCCAACAAGTAGTAGCAGTATGGAAGATGATCCCACTATGTATCATATGGTGTGTTTGGTCGGAAAGAAATGCGCGTTGCTTTGAAAACAAGGAACGCAACATGGAGGAGCTAAAGAACTTCTATTTTCAAACTTTAATGCTTTGGTTTTCCGCTATTATATTAAATGGGGACAATATTCATGATTTTTTACCTTTAATTCCTCGAGCATAGAATGTATCTAGGTATTTTATGTATACTTCCTGTGTACACGGGTCACGCCTATTATATTCTGAGCAATAATAATTATCTTTTACTTAAAAAAAAAAAAAAATACAATAAGCAAGTTATTTGTTGATTTATGCCTATTGAAGACTGACATTGTGACTAATTCTATTTGATTTCTCTCGTGTCTAGGATTCTCATTCCATTGCCACATCAGATGGGACAAACAACTTACCTCAGCATCAATCACGTTTTATTCGAGTGCTGTAGTTGCTGTAGGTTCCTATCATGCTTGAAGAAATCAGAAAGAACTCGTGAGAAGAATGGCGGCCTTGTGGAATGTGATACGAGGGAAATCAACATTTTGTGGACTGTGATAGTGAGGAACTCAACCTTCCGCTCCTCCAGATTTGGAACCCAGGTTGAAACAAGTTGGGGCGGGAGATGCTCAAAATGATAGGCTTAATTGTGCCACTTTTTCCTGGAAGAAGCCTTCTAACCAAGTACACCTATCAAGATATATGAGAGCTATGCATACAAAGTATAGTTAAAGGGATAATGAACTGCATATATGAATGCTACTTAAACAAAATGGGCAAGCCAAAGTTAATGTCGCATACTATGTTTGATAGCAAAGATGGCAAATGCATTCTATAGTTAATACTACCACCAAGGCTACGGGCTTAATGGTTAGTGTGGTAACAGTCTCCGGTGGTTTGGCGGATGACAGATCATGGTTCCAGTCTCATTAGACAAAAAAATGTCCACCATTCTCGTCCATCGTTGAAGTACTTTACTTTCCTTTGTGGGATTGGAGTTAGGTTATGACTCGAGAAAACCTGTAGTTCCTTGTTTAACCCTCTCTGGAGAGGTTTCCCAATGTGTGGGGGATGAAATTATGGTCAGGCTTTAGAGGATGCTAACCTGTAGTCTCCCCTTCCTTAATCCTTTTCTCATTGAAAAAGTATAAACGACTAGATGGGTGGGAGGGCTAGGAAACAACTTTACATATACAATCCCGTCCCTTTCCTCCCTCTCACGGTTTTGCAAGGAAATGTGTTTTCTTGCAAGTATTTGGTTAATCAAGCAATTAGGCTATTGCTCATGTGCTACGTTGCTATCATTATCATCATTGGCATGGCAAATGAGCCATTTACCACCACGAATTTTTCAAGGTTTTTGTTGAATCTCCCTCTCTCGTCATATCAACCACCTCTCTTGAATGACGTCAACCACATGGAGGCCTTATGGTTCGAAAAGAGAGACATCTGCAACAAAGGTGGACAAGAGGTACAGTGTATTAAGAAAAGTTTTTTATTTTTAATTTTTTTTTTAAATAAATAAGCAATTGAAATTTTATTGAAGAGCGCAGGGGCTTTTAAACCAATAGAATTACCGAATTAGAAACAAATAAAAGATGTAAGAAAATCATGAAAACCCAGCTCACTAAAATCTATAACAACTACCCAAAGAAACAGAGCATTGAAGGTCTTAAATCTCTTCCATCGTTCGGCCATGGTCCTCAAAATTTTCTTCAATGGCCATCTAACAAACACACTGCTGCAATTTGTAGGCTGTCACATAATCCAATCCTCTCCAATTTACAAGGAGATCTACTATCCTTCTAGGCAAACCAACTCGATCAAAATTGTCTAAGAGGCTCGAACAACCTCACCATATAGTTGAAGGTGTTCTACAGACGTCCAACTCTTCCAACGTTAAACTTTAAATACTGTGTTAAGATTAACCATTCCCACTCCCCATTTCCGAGGATGGTTCTTGAATCCAATACAGAAGAATTCATTCAACCTAGAAGGACACGGACAAAGAAGTACACACGTGATCCAAAAATATATCTGGCACCCTGCAATGCCGTTTGGGTGAACAAACATCCATCTGCTTTCTGCAAGTAATTCACCTAGAGCAACCATATTACAGACTAGAGCAAGGAATGAATAAACTATTAGGTTAAGATGCTCTAAGAGACATAATCTGTTAGCAGGCTCGAAATTATGCAAATTGTACATTCAGAAGATATTAGAACAAACACAAAGATGAGTTTTATTCTTCTTAACAATGTGAAAATGAGTTGACATGAACACACATCCATTATAAAAGAGGACGAAGTTTTGACACAACTAAACATGCACTTAACAGACAGGAAACAGAACCAGACATAACAAGCAATTATGTTGAAGGCATCATCTAGGATAGCAAGGACCAGAAGACAGCCATTTATTCGAAATGCAAGATAAGGTAGACTCCTGCAGGGAAAAAGAGTTACTAAAGTGAAATAAGAAGACACTTCATTCCTCTTCTGATTCTGACTCAGCACTCTGGAGCCAATCAATAAAGGGCCTAGCATTCTTCCAGATCTGAGACCCCTTGTTGCCTCCCTTCATCCCTTCTTGATACCACTGGACAATGAACCCTTCCTCCAATATATCAGCATCATATAGTGCTTTCAAAACTAGAGCAACTTCCTTCATCGCACCTGTGTTTGACTTCCTCCTGCATAACTCCTCAGTAGCACGAAGCAAGAGCAACTGCAATCCCTCATCCTGAGCAACAGCAGTAGCAAGATAGCCCTTCTTCTTGATGGCCTCCTTTGCAAACCCCTTTTCAATGCCATCAAATAGTCCCTCAATCAGAGCAGTCATCTTTTCCTGGGCAGAACCGGAAAGTGATCCCAGAAGGGACTGCAATTGCTTCGCTGAGACACCTTTCTTCAGATTTTCTTTCACCTCATCAGCAAGTGTTTTGTGATTGACTGAGTTTCCATTTTCAGCATTTTCACTTAGTTCATTTGCTGCTGCAGGCTTCTTCTCTGCCTCATTTGTAGAAAGCATGACCATATCAGCTGTCACTGCACTCAGTTGTTCTTGGATGCGCTGCCTAGCTGCCTCTAGTGATGTATCCGTTTGCCATTGAACATCATCATCCTCATCGTCTTCATCAACTTCTTCCTTCTCATCAATTTGACTGAGAGTAGGTGATGTGCGATCCTCATCAGAGCCACTTGCTTTCTTCTTTGAAGATCTGGCTTTTGTGTTGCCATCCTTCAACGACGTAGTGCCCTTCTTCTTCACCTCTTTCTTAAGTTTCTTTTGCTCCTCATCAGCAGCCTCACCTTCCTTCAGTCGCTCCTTCTCAGCCCTCCTCATAGCCTTCTTGTCCTTGGATCCCTTCTTTGGTTCGGAAGGGTTCTTCAGAATGAAAGTAGTGAGTTTGTCCCTCATATCCACATCTGACACAAAGCCACAAGCAGCACATTTCAGTTGGATCATCTGAGTTTTGGTAATCAGAATCTCAGTCTCAGGGTTTCCACAACCATAACACTGCACATATTTCTTAATGAAATTCTCGAGAAGGCCAGAAAGTTTAGGAGTGTCATGGGCCCCATTAACAAGAGAAGTCCCAGTTTTCTCATCAAATTTAGATTGTGCTCCAAGCTCACAACCAAAGTACTTTGTGGTGTATGCAGCTGGTCTTGCCAATGCCTTTGCAATATCGACCATGTTGACTACGTTTGTCTTGATGCCATTTCCTCGACCCTCAATTTTAGTAACCATTTTGGGCATCTTATACCTGTAAAAGGCATCATCATTATTTCCACCAATGTTCTGTAAAGCCATCTTGACCACAGTTTAAAATCGTATGAAAGATATACTGAATGTCACAGGGAGCAAATGATAAAATTTGGAAAATAGGGAGCAGCAAAATTATCTTCTAAGGGTTTCTGGACAAGATAAGACTGGTCTTCTGCAGTGAGGAAAGGTTGTATACAATTGCAACCATAAAACTCATGATATTCCGAGAATGGCCCAATATGCATGCAGCCAATCCTTTGAGATATTGATCTGTTCTTTTTCCTTGACGAAGGACAGTATTCTCCTAGCAACCCAATCAATCCCAAATAGAAGGTGGCCTGTTCGGACATAAAAGAAACTTCAATGTTGACACCTTCACCTTGAGAATCTGCAAATAGCAGCAAAACCGGCAAGCTTCCTGTATCAACAAATTTCAGAAGAAAAAAATTAAGTAAACATTGCAAATACAGAAGCAAATTCTCTAAATATCAAGTTATGGAAGTAATGATTCCACTAGAACACATAAAACAGCAGTCAGCTTGGAAGTAGAAACGCAGTAACATAACTTATAACATGTAAAAATGAACAAATAGCTCACATTTACTCAGAACACAATCTGCATATTAGTGGACAAAGATTGATAGTTTTTTTTTTTTTGGAAGGAGTGGGTGAAGATTGATAGTAAAAGCCAAAAACTTACAAGAATAAAAGGAATGTGGACTGGAAAACTTTTTGACTGTATTAAGCTTGCTCAAATTCTCACAAGTTTCCAAATTCAAAGAAGTCTTACGTTCACACTAAGATGAAAATCGATTCAAAACTTGAAAACATTTCAGCCTACATGTGACATTTTTATCATTCAAGTCCCTTGAGAAGTTGATCTCAACAAAGAACAAATTGGCAGACCCAAAAAATTGATCACAACACAACATAGTTAATCTTCAAGGTCACACATTATTCCATACAACCCAAAAGATTGATCTAAATCGATTATCACACTAACTATATTATCTCTACTAGAATTTCTTTTATAAGAATTATCTGTACCAGGAAGACCCACATAATCGTTTAAACAACATACAATTATTGTGTCCACCAATGTCTTGCAGTTTTCAAATGCTCTCTCTTATGAATTTGTTCTAACAAAAATACATTTAATGTTGTCTGACACTCGTAGTATAGTAAAATTTATGCCAAATGTTAGCAATAAAATAGTAGTACAAGGATGGAAAGGAAAAAAAAAAAAAAATCTCTCAGCAGTTCGACATTGATTAGGCATGATCAAACTCATTAGATATATATTCTACCAGCCCGTTTTTTTAATCATTTAATTGCAATAAAATTTGGAATGGATAGATAATCTCTACCAGTCATTTTTTTTTTTCAACACCGGAACCTCACCAAGGCCCTTCGGACCCACCCCTAGGGTCCGATACACAACCCCTGCCAGAACCATGTATCATGTATTGGGTAATCTAGGACCAGCTCTGCTAGGGACAAGCGGGGTCTGCAAGCGGGGGGTAATCGGCCGTACTAAAGTGCTTACGTGGAAAAAAAATAAAAAAAAATAAAACAAAAATCAGAACTCACTCTCTCTCTCTCTCTCTCTCCTTCCGATTTTGCTTTCTTGCCATTTCTAGTTGCAGGCTACAAAGAGAGTGAGAAGATGCAGGTTATATAGAACAAAAGAGTGGCACATAAAAGTTGCTTAGCTGATGAGAGAGAGAGGGAGGAACAGGAAGCTGGCCTCTACCACTTTGATCCTTCTCCAGATCTTTCACACATAAAATAAAAAACAGCTGCTAACCTGAAACACGTGGAAGTGGAAAGCTAACTTGAAACAGAGCATAAAAAGCCATAGGAACTGGTGGAAGGAGATATAATGCTAGAAGGTCACCGGTAGAGGGAGATGAATCCGGAGATGGCGCTGTGCTTGCCATCTAAATCTCTCGTATTTCGAAATCGTTCATGAATTCACAAAATCCACTTAATTCTCACTCAAAAGCTAAACTGTAATCCAACCTCAGCGATTAATTTCCAATCTTACGCCCAACCCGAGTTTCATAACTTGAAGAAATTTTCAAATCACCGAACTTTTACCAACCAGACCCCAAAGACCACGCACTCTCCACTCTCAGCTCATAAACCTCGTCCACTGCAAAACCAACATGTCTGCCTAGGTTTTGAGCACAAGTCCGATTACCAATCACTTCTAAAAGCAAAACCAGATGGCCTATTACTTCCAAAAGTTGGGCGGGAAGGGAGAGAGAAAAGTTGGGCGGGTGGGATAACAAAAGAGAGAGGAGAGAGAATTTTTAAAAAAATATTATTTTAAAATGGCCGATTGCGTGCCGCTTGTATCCGGCGCTTGCAAAAGGCATTTCTCTTTCACAAAATAAACTTTGGCAGGAACTCACAACCGAAATTTATAAATAAATAATTGCCACAACTAAGAACAACAAGCATAATCTGTAACTTGAAATAAATTCAACAAATAAATAACTACCTCAGACAGGAAAAAAAAAAAAAAAAAAAAACTCAGATACAAAGAGAAATTCCGACCAGTCAGCGAAGTCACTGTCATTGTCCTTATACTTCCATTGCAGAATTTAAAAAAAAAATATATATATATATATAGAGAGAGAGAGAGAGAGAGAGAGAGAGAGAGAGAGAGAGAGAGAGAGAGAGCTGCGATGGCGTAAGATCTATAAGCTATCCGATATCAAAATTAGGAACAGAAAAGCAATCAGCTACAAATATCGAACGAAAGAACCAACGTATGCCTAGGGCTCGCACCTGATTTTGATCGAGATCGAAACTTAGAGGGAGAAATCGAATTCTAGGTAGAGAGAGAGAGAGAGAGAGAGAAGAGGGACGAGGGGCAGCCCTGAGAGCTGGTTTGATACAATGCAAGTGAGAATTACCTGGCACTGCTGTCTGCTACTGAGAATTAAAGTATTTTCCTTCGAGAAATGCTTCTTGAATCTTGATCTTGATCTTGATGTTAATCTTGATCACGGCTGGAGAAATGATTTTTTGTCAACTTATGAATCGGGACAAAAGTAAGTTAGAACATTTATGAAACGGAAAACCCCAAAAACAAAAAATATATATATTTTTTCAAGGTCAAATATTTTTAAATAGAATTATTGTTTTGAAAAGAGCAGAATGTAGGGCTCAACATTCTCTGTAAATCCCTTTCAAAAAAAAAAAAAAAAATTCTCTGTAAATCAGGTAAACGAATATTGTTCCATTTTATTCTATTAATATATATATATATATATATAAAGAGAATTTTAGCTGGAGGATAAATAAAAAATAATAATTAAGGAACAAAAAAATCTAATTTTGTTGGCAATTTCTGCAACTTATATTCTATATGACAAAATTAAAAAAAGAATTCACAAATTTACTCTTTTTATAAAATATAATATTTTAAAAATAAGAAATAATATTTTTAATCGTGAGTGTGCAAGCGTTATATAATAATTTAAAAAAAAAATGAATAAATACAAAACACATATAAAAAAATTAATTTTTTAATAATAGAATTTTTTCTTTTTTAAAATAATTATACGACATCTGCATATTTAATAACTGTACGTAACATTGCTATTTGAAAATTTATAACTATACATATGTGTTTTGGATGAATTATATTCTCTAATCTTTTGTAAATATAATTGTAATCTAATTTCACAAATTAATATTTGAGAATGTAAAAGGTGTAGGGAATTATTCTTTTATTATTATTATGTGAAGGCTCCTTCCAATATTTTTTTCTATTTTCAAGCCAAAAATTTTGTGGTCACAAGATTACAGAGCCGAGCGAGTTGAGTTTGGGAACTTGATTAGGCAAGCTTGTCATGCTGTCCAGATCAGATCTCCCCACGTCATCATCTGGACCCCACTACGGCCACCCCTCTTCTGATCTCAACCCTTCATTCTTCTACGGCCACAAGAAGCACCCCCCCTCTCTCTATCTCTCTCCTCTCTCTCTTCTCTCTTTCGCTCTCGCGCTCGGTATCGGCATCGGGAGCCAAGAAGAACAGCTTCGGAGCTACTTATAATTGGTAACGCTTCCACTTGCTGTTTATCTATCAATATATCTGTTTTAAAATGATAGATCGCTTGCATTTCTATCCTCTTCATGATTTCTAATCAATTGATTTGTGAAACTTCTCCTGTCTGTACTTGGATCTTCGCTCTTATGCTCGTAGTTATTGTTTTTGTCTTTTTTCTTGTTCCTTTTTTGGTTGTTTGAAGCTTAGTATATCGTTGAATAAAGAGTAGCTCCTTCGAATCTCTGAGTTGTTTTTGCCATTTAAGCTTGATTTAGAAAGAGAAGTTCTGGGGCTGTAATGCGGATCTTTGAGGATCACGAAATATAGGGAACGTAGAAAAAGGATCGAATTGAAGGAGAATGACAATAAGTAGAAGCAACCGAGTAGCTAGTGATTTCTGCTCTTTATGTCCTCCTCCTCGAGCATGGAGGTGAGGAACAACATTGACAAAACCCAGACAGAAGCCCTTATCACTAAACGATTCAAGCAGATAGGTAGATGTCATTAAACTATATCCGGACAAAATACTGAGCCGTGACCCAACTCACATTGGTAAAGCCCTCCCTCCCTAGCCTTTCCCTTCGGTCCTTCATAACAATAAAAATAAGAAAATCAAATGAAATAGAAATTTGCTCGAAAAATATAAATTGGAACATATACGATTTCTTTCTGGGGCTCCGCCTTTGCTCTCTCTCTCTCTCTCTCTCTCTCTCTCTCTCTCTCTCTCTCTCTCTCTCTCATCTGGGCTCCCATTGGCCATTAACAGAGCTCTGTTCTTCGATTTGATTCCAGCTTCGTATGTCCATTTGATCTTTGCCGATGTTGTTTGGGATTTTAATTTTCCTGTTTGCAGTCTCGATTTTGTGGTTGTGCTTGTCGGCGTCTTGGATACTTTAAAGTGTCTTTCTTTTTTCTTTTATATCTTTGTTGCCTTAAGATTTTGGCTTCTCGTACAATTTATTTACTTATAAAAAAATATATATATATTTTGGCTTCTCTTACCTGATTGGTATTCTTTCTTTGTATCTTTTTTAAAAGCTATATCCGTCTTGTCTTTTCTTCCTTCCGTTTGCTGAGGCATTTAGTTATGAAAGGTGCCATACCGGAAAAGTTCTAATATGGGTAGCTACTTTCAAAGTTGTTAACAGTGGACATGCTTTTCTAAAGGAAAAAAAAAAAAAAAAAAACTAAAAGCCAAGCAGCCCTCACATTAAATTCTTTACATGTTGATAGTCCAAATCTTGGTTAATCTCCTGGATTAACTGATTCATAATTCTGTTTCTGTGGCGCAGAAGATACCATATTTTTATACTGTATGAGTCGTCATATTTTCATTGCTACTTAGGGCTTTGCCATTTTTGGTCATGTACAGCTCTTGTAATTTTTCTAATTTCTTTTAATTTGGAGCAACTATCTCATGTTTGATATCACGTGCTAAGGCTGGGATATTCCATCCTTCTGCTTTGACGACCTCTATTTTAGTTACAATTATGTCCACTTCAACCTGAAAATAGAAAATAAAAAACTGTGTTTTCGAAAGGGTGCTTCCCCCCCTTCAGAGTTAAAATTTTAAGTTTTATTTGATTGTAACTTTTCAGTCTAAGTAATAACTAAATAAATCTTCTAAAATGTGAATGTGAGCGACTGGTTTCCTGTTGCAGCTATTTGGTTGGGTGGTGTAAAGTCATTATGTCAGGTGTGGAGGATATCAAAGAGCAAGAACGGGTGGATGGACATGTCCCCAGGGAGTCCGAGAAATCCGAAGTCTCACTTCAAGAGGAGGTCGCTTCTGTTTTTCTGGATTTCTTTACACTTTTTTTTTTCAAGTACACGAAAATTATCAATAAGAATAGACATAGCCCAGGTACACAAGTTGGTATACAAGAGAAGACCTATCTAGGTCATAATAATGGAAACAAGAAAATTTTAACATAGCCGGGTAAGCATGCATCTTGATCTACCAACAAACTTTTTATTGCATTTGGAAAGTTTCTAATGTACAATTGCAGCAATTTCTCAAACTCACAGTTTACTGATTTTATGATTTCTCTTGTATCCCATGTACTTGAGCTATGCTAGTATCATCAATAAAATTCTTATTTACTGATAAAAAATTATTTCTGTAGGAGGTAATAAAGAAGAAGTATGGGGGAATAATTCCCAAGAAACCACCTCTCATTTCTAAGGTGATTTCTGGTTCTGAAATTGTTGATTGCTCATCTGTTGGGGTTTGGAAGATATATCTATTTGAGTTGGTTTCCATCAAAATTATTTTGTTTTGGCTTTATGTCAGGACCATGAACGTGCTTACTTTGATTCCGCTGATTGGGCTCTAGGAAAGGTACTTTGTATAATTATCTGATCATTTTGCTTGTCCTTGACAGCATTGGGAAACAGATTTTAAGTTATTCAACTAATATCTTTTATGCTTTGGATAACAGCAAGGCGTTGAGAAGCCCAAGGGACCACTTGAAGCCCTTCGGCCCAAATTGCAGGTTTTTTTTTTTAATTAATTAATTAATTTTTTAAATTTATTTTTTTAACTTGTAGAAGAAATTTGTTTTGGAATTAGGAGAAAAAAGAGAGAGGGGGGGTTGGTCAAACTAAACTGGTCTCATTGGTTTAGATAATAGCTAAACCAAAATAAACTGATCCATTGAAGCAACCAGTTGGCCCCATTACACTAGTCAAAATGTAGTTGTTTGGGTTGTCATTTGGGTCAATACCATTCAGTCCATTTGTATCTTCCATTGCTGGTGACAATTTCAGTATTTGATTTTACATTTTGGAGCATTTAGTCAAAAAAACTAAAAGAAAAAGTGCATAGGATATTAGGTAATTGCCTAAAGAAAGTAAAACAAATGTCCTTGTTTTACATAGAAAACATTCAATATCTTTTAATACAATAACACATCTCGCATTACTTCATTTTTGTTGGTTTGTGAAAAATCCCAAACTGAAACAAATGAACCCCTCCTTTTTGAAGTTTTAATACCAATGCAACCCATGGTTGTCGTTTGGGCTCGGGTCCCTAGTTTCACCCTGTCCATTTCATCCTTGTCATGACTCTTGAATGATTAATGCTAAAGTTTGGAACTGAATTCTAGTATTCTGCCTCAATCTTGTACCCTGGTTAAAATAAATGACAACATCCTTTGGGAAGGGTGTTTGCCCCATAAATAGACTCATGCAAGCTTGTATTTGAGGACAAGGTGCATTAAGCATTCAATAAAAGTTGAATCAGTTTTTTTTCCTGAGCAGAAAGGTCTGATTAGATGATACCAATCAATGCAAGGTGGTAGGTCAAATGATTTGTTGAGGCTGACAGCATTCCTCTGTAATGCTATTAGAATATGGATCAGACTAAATAGAAGTCGTTAGAGACATCTACCTTATCACATCCATTTATAAAAGCTAACTTCTAAAATGAGTAAAACATTTATCTGTTTGAAATTTGCATGCTCTTCATGACATTATTATTGCATCTTTATATGATGTAGCCCACACAACAGCAAACAAGATACCGGAAGTCTCCTTATGCTCCGGCAGATGGTGAAGGTATGCCCAACCAATTAACATTGATTACTGAAATTTCTTTGTTTTTAAGAACTCTTTCTTACTACATTGACGAACCTTATTCTCTTTGTAGATGGAGGAAGCGCTCTATCCGAGGATGGGTCTGCCAATGTATGAGGCTGAGGCTGCTGGTGATCTTTAATCTTTTGAGGACTGCTGATTGTTAGTCTGATGCCTACATAGGCGATGAGTACTTTTATGTTGTTCTCCAGAATAAAGTTGGTGATAATGTTTTGTTGCAAGTCTAGAGGAACAAACAACAACGATGATGGAGTTGAGATTTATGGACCCTTAATTGTCGGCTGTTCCATGTGTTTTTCTTATGTGGGACATGTTGCTTGGGCACCTAAGTGCTATAGGGCTCCTCTTAATATATTTATTTCCTTCCTACGTACTTTAGATCCTAGAAGTCGGATAGAAACTCTTTAAGAAATATGAATCCAAATAATTTTCATTTCTTTATTTCTCGCTATTACGTGCTTACGAAGTATTGGGTGTCTGCTGTACCTAATGGTGAAAATAAACTTTTATTTTTTTATATTAAATTCAAAACAGATGAATTTTCAGATCCTATGGATTACCAATAAACACAGTGAAGCCGTTCAGATCAACAAGATGAATTCTTCCCAGCTAATTTTGTTTTTAATAATGTTCCAAGTCAACTTGTACATATCTTTTAATACAAAGGAACGACAATCTACCGGTGGCTTTTACATCAACAGATTATTTTTTAATGTTTTAATCCAACAGCTGTGAAATATGGAGATCACGGCTAAAGCAGCCACTTGTGCAATTTGTCCATAAACGTGACTCCAAAGTCAGCAATTAAATCGTTTACGTAGTACCCTATGCACCGAATGCACTATCAACTTTATATATATATATTAAAAAGTATATAGAAACGGTACTTATAATTATAAAGTATGTAAGTGTCTGTAATTATTTTAAAAAATATGGAATAAATATATGACTAATATAAAAAGAAAAAAATCTTTTTTTAATAATAGACCACACTTTTTTTTCAAAACGATTATACGACACTAACATACTTCATGATTGCATGCAGCGTTGCTCATAAATAAATAATAATTAAGTAGTTTTCAAACTTTTCCCCTAGTTTGATGTGTTTATCTAATTCTGTTTGGACATTTTTTTATATCGATCATTCCAATCCTATTTCTTCAGGGCAGAGTTGGTAATTTGGTCAATAAAACTAAAAAAATATGTCTCTATAGTTCTTTTATCGATCATATTTTCTTATGCAGACAATATTGAAGTTTTTGTTGACCAGCACATAATTACCAGCTCATCTCCCATATATTTAGACCTGGCCAGCCATGAAGAAGCACGTCTGCAAATCCAGAAAAGGTCTGAAAGTATTCTTCCGCTGCACCGCATTGCATTCTTCAAGAGAGGAAACCCTACTCAGAAATCTCTCTCGGTTTCTTTGTTTTCTTTAACCATTGTTCTTCAGATTTACATGTAAGATATATAGCAACAACATGGCTTCTTTCCTACCTTCTTTCCATGTTTCAATAAAACCGCCTCTCAGGAACTATACTCGTCAAGCTGTGCATATAAGAGCTCAGAGCTTTAGTAATGAAGGTAACTTTCATTCTGCTATCCATTTCATTTTCAGACACAACCAAAATGAGATGCGAGTATAAACAAATATTTCACCAGTGCCTTGGCTTTTATAACGTGAAACTTGGTGCTTGGGGAGAGAATCAAAGGATAACTGGTAACCATATTTCGATGCTTCCCTAAGATTCCTACTTAAGTATTGTTATGTTTATCCTTAGTGAAGTATTGATATTTCTTTTTATCCTTGTTAGGGAAATCTAGTAATATCGTCGATGCAAACTTGAGTGTTCTTAGAGACAAAGTAGAGATGCTTAAGACGAATGAGAGACTTGAGAGGTGTTGCAAATGTGAAAGTGGATGGAATTACGTCCGTGTGTACGATTATAAACTCAAAAGAGATAGAGAGATATCACAGTTCTTTGAGTTTGTGGGCATAATTTGTGGGACTCTCGGTTTCACCTGTCTTAGTGGTATTGTATGTCTTTGCCTAGTTTCCTTCTTTGTTCACTTGTTTCAGTAAGTTGGATTTTGTACAAAATGTAAATGAATCTCTCTCTCTCTCCCTCTCTCTGCATGCCAACATTTTTCATCCTTGTAATTATATAGTCGTGAATGAGAACTGGTTTCTACAGCTCTCCGATATTATTGATCCCAGAAATGCAGAAACTTTCCTGGACACTACTTGTATATAAGATATTATCTTAACAACATATGGGCTACATGCAATGTCAAATTAAGTTAGATGTGAAACATTCTAGTTAGTAACCGGACCAAATCGGACCGTTACACCCCTACCAATAGAAATCATGGTAAGCCTGGAGAAACCTCACCTTCACATTGATCAGCAAATTCATGATCTCAAACAAATTAACTGATACACATCACTGACTTCCCAACATACAGACGACAAGCATAAATTGTGTCAAACAATTTTTTTGTTTTTTGTTTTTTTTTTTGTTTTTATAGGTAAAAGGAAAAACATTTGACCAAGGATATGTCCAACAATGTCAAAGAACTAGCAATTTTAGTTCCGTAAAAATGCCACAGTCGCAACACGTGATCCCTCAGATCCACCAAACATGAATATTGGATATGAACGGACATGACTCAGGAATCGAAATGGAGGATCTCTTCCAGCTTCTTGATCCTTGGGTGTCTCAGGATCCTGCGACACACCAATCCTTCTCTGATTGAAACTTTCCACTTCTTGCATCAATTCGTCTTTTGTACTGTTACACGACGTGACAACCTAAGAAAGCATCACCATGATCAGATAGAAAAATGGTATATTATATAAGGTAATGATTCTTCCAAAGGGAATCTCCATCAATGAGGGCTGCTTGTTTTTTTTTTTTTTTTTTTTTTAAGCAAAGGGCTAGTCCAAATTACTTGGTACAAGTAAAAGAAACAAGGCCGATTCCGGAAACAAATATTATATAAATTAATGATGCTTACTAATATTCCACCAGAAGCCACCAATCTTGAAACTGAATCCCAATACATCATCCTGCAAAATCAGAAAACATCATTAATTAAATTACAAGTTAGAATTCACCATGCAGTGATTAGTTTAAAAATTTAACAGGAAAAAACTTTATTTATTTATTTATTTTTTCTTGGGGGGGGGGGGGGGGGGGGGGGGGGTTGTTTTAGGAAGTGAATGTAAAACAATTTTTCTTTTGAAAGGCTATATTCACAGCGCATGCAGCAGAGGAGGCTCCATGTTACCTTTTGACAGGGCCATCAGGATGCAATCCAATGGCATCTAAAGTTCCTTTGTCCATGACAAGTTGAAACTGCCTTTCCAACTTTGTCTCAAGAACATCATCAACCTTATAAGCAAATAAAGCGACACGGTTAAGTTTTTCTCAATGCATGATACAGAAGTTTTAGATGCAAAACAATCAAATATAAAAGAGTTCATTACATTAGTTTTTACCTTCCAAAAAATATATTGCATTGACCATTATCAGTAATTTCATCGCGGGATTATTAATTCAATCCTAGACATCATTAAAACACAAAGCGCCACAGATAAAGCACTTCAAACCCCTAAATCAAAGTGGGTGCTATTAATCACACCAATCTAAGATCAATACTGATAATTTGGTGATGCAAAAAGCAGGAAATCCTTCCATTTATTAGGGTACACAACAGACCATGGCATCAACACTACTAACAATTATAAGTAGTGAAAATTCTGCACATGACTATAACGGATCCCAACGTATTCTCAAAGTTTAGTCGTACCAAAAAACTAATATTAGGAAACCCATTGCGAGCAGCAAGGCTTCGAGCAAGCTGAATTGCCCCTTCACTATAATCAGTTCCTGTTAGATCAGAGAACCTGAATATAAAAACACTATTAGTTCCATTAAGTTCAATATGAGCTAACATTTGAAACGCAAATAAAAATTTCACTCTTCAGCCAAAATATTATAACCATCTCATAAGTAGGGCCTACATATATTATCATCTAATAAATATCCTTATTAAAGCTGAGTTTATCAATTACAATGAAAATAAATTTTTATTAACATACACAATCTCTATTGACATTCGATATTGCCAGACTCTCTGAATTAAAAGCCCCTACATGTATCCCACACAAGATTACAGGTATGTGTGTGTCATGCACATAATGTTTTCTTAAAAAGTGAAAAATTTACACAAGTTTTCTTCTGTAGTAATCATACATAACCAGAAATACACCTATCAATATATATATATAACCAGGAATACAATTTAAAATTCAAAGCATACCCCTGCTTAGCAAGTTCTTGAAGAAGCAAACCATTGCCAGTCCCAATATCAAGAACACCCCAAGTAGAGAGATATTTATCACCCTCCTCAACTCTCTCAAACTTGATATCATCAACATGATTTGGCAAACGACCTTGAGAAACACTAAAACACAAGCTTTTGGTCCAAGTAACAATTACTTCCACAACATCAGCTCCAAACCTATTGAAACAGAGTAAAAACAAACAAATAGATGAATTCCAGAGTGCAAAAACGAGAGAACGTAAGATTTCTTCAAACTCCCATCATTCTATTTCTCTGCCCTTTTCCTGTTCTTTTTAATTAACTATCCCTCAGAATATAATATTATAGTTCTTCCTATCATCTAGCATATCCGAACACTTTTTATTGGTAAAATTCAAACCTAATATCAAACCAAACCCTGCTCATCCTTAACTAACTAAGCAAAGCCCAATAAAACTTTTAGCATATTGTAACATTCTGTTGCTATACCCACAGCTCACAACAAACATTATATGAGAAAAAAAGAGAGAATCAAATATCCAAATTAACACTTACCAAACTTCACCAGCATGGCCATGTTCATGAAAATTTGCCAATTCATCTGCATATGCAGCATCCCAATAACACTGAAGGCCTAACATTGATTGCACAGCTTCTTCAGCATCTGCTTCCTCCTTGTCAGAACTGCACACACATCACGTGATTTCAAAATCAATATGCACAATCAGATACTAACGATTAACAAATAAGCAACACTTCAGCCATTTCCCAAACTTTAATTTTTAAACAAATAATCTGCTCCTAAACACTCAGGGAACCAATGGCAAGAGTTCAAACCATATCAGCATCTCTCGAATCGTAGATTCTTTACATATAATATATTCCTTGGCGACACTTCAAGTTGTAGAGCATCACATCTAGTATATTCCTCGGATTAACAGTAAACAAATCAGACTCGATAATGGATGAATTTGACAAAGCCACGCATCAAACTCATAAGCCCACCAGTTTCACGTTCCATTTCCGACGCATAGTGTTACATCTTTGTTTTTAACATATTCTGAAAAACTCATCGATCATTTCTAGGAACTCGATACCGCAATTGCACATCTAAATTTCAAACAGATTCAGAATTGCGCTTAATCAGGGTCATCGAGTTGAAATCAGAATTCCAAAAAAAATCGCAAAAGATAACGTTCAAAATCTCGTCTTCATCTTCTTTTTACGTAACTTTCCGATGAAATATCTCGCAAATAAGACAAAGCGGAGCGTTTACAGAAATATAGAGAGATGAGACCTGTAATCGGAGGGGGCACGGCAGTTGGCTGCGGAAAGGGCCTCGGCGGCGTCCGTCTGGCGCTGATCGTCGTCGAGGGTGCTGCCGTAGTCGCTTTTGATTGACCAGGAGTCAGCCGCCACGGAGCGGTCGTCGTCGGAGATCAGCTCGCTCACGGCGCCTCGGCTCTGCTGCGACGAGAGCTCCGAGTCCTCCGGAGATAATCGGATTCCAGCCATTGTATCTTATTTCTCTACAGACTACACGGAGAGAGGAGTTTTCCGAGAGATTGGGGGACTTGGGAAGAAGCAGCCGCCCGCGAGAAAGGAGGCGATGAAACGTGGGTGGGGGACTCTTTGGTCACTGACTCGCTAAGTTTGAACTTTGGGTTTGGGTCTTGGGTTTGGATCCTCCTAGCCGGCCCATCTCTCCATCCTTTCGGGTCCAAGTAACATTCACCTCTTCCACATATCTTCATAATTTAACTAATAAAATTATATTTATAAAAAAAAAAAAAAAACTAATAAAATTATAAAAAATATTTTAGGGTTTATAACTCAACAAAAAATCCCGTTCCCGTCAAAACGGTATCGTTTTAAACAACAACAGAAAGAAGGAATCGTTTCGTTTTTACATTTAAAAAAACAAAAACGTTTCTTTCTAGCCACAGTGTCTGTTACAAGAGCTGGTCGGGTCGATATCCTCCAGAGCGCTGTTTTCTCATTGATTCTTTAAACAGTTCTCTGTGGGTTTCGCACGTTGTCAAAGGTAGTGTGTTATGGCTCTCTCCAGCGCAACTAAGCGCTTTCTCGGTTCGATCCTCCACAACAGGCTACTAAGTTCTAGTTTTACCTACACCGATTCACGATGTGACGTCGGCGGCGGCGGCCTCGCGATCTTTTCCAGGAGCTTCAGCGCCGAAGTATCTTCTTCTTCCAACCAAATGAACTTGATAAAGCAACTGAGGGAGCGAACCAGCGCCCCCATAAAGGACGTCAAGGCCGCCCTTATCCAATGCAATTGGGACATTGGTCCGAAATCACTCCCCAAAACCCTCCGTTTTGATTTTTCTGTTCCTTTTTCTTTTGGTTCTCCTCAGTGTAGATATAAATGTAATATTTTCTGACAGAGGCGGCGCAGAAGGACTTGAGGAAAAGAGGGAAGGTGTTGGCGTCGAAGAAGTCGGCTCGTACGGCCGCCGAAGGTTTTCTTGCTCTGGCGCAGACTGAGAGCAAGGCTGCTCTTATTGAGCTTAACTGCGAAACCGATTTTGTTGCCAGAAATGATATATTTCAGCACTTGGTCGGTATTTGTGTGACTTTTTCTTATTTAGGATTCATAATTCTGTGTGCTTCCACTTATCAAAGAAATTAATAATTCTGTGTGCTTTCATTTTTTTCTTAGTTGTGTGCTTTCATGTTCTTCAGTTTTGATGCTCATGTTTTATTTAAGGCTAAAGCGTCTCTCTCTCTCTCTCTTTTCTCGAATAGGCTTTGTCATTGGCTAAGCAGGCTTTGCTGGTTGGAGGTGCTTCTCAGCAGGGTGCGGAGCCCTTCCAAGTTGGACCTGAGAATCTAGAGGTAGATACTGTGTTACTTTGTTTTTTTTCCCTTTCTTGTAAATGGTTATTTGTTACTTTGTTTTTTTTTCCCTTTCTTGTAAATGGTTATTTGTTACTTTGTTTTTTTTCCCTTTCTTGTAAATGGTTATTTGTTTTCTCTTCTTGTTATCTTAAATACTGATATTTTGCTTTTGGTCTTAGTTCACATTTTGACTGCCATTATTTACTCCCTAATACGAGCAATCATTTTTTGGATACGATACCTTGTGATTCCCCCTGAATCCCTGATCTTGATCCATTTTAGACTGTTTTAGTCATGCATGTCGCAACCTAGATTTCATTTTTAAAAATATCGACTTATCAAATTTTTTTTAAAAAAAATATCGGGAATAAAACTTTCAAAACTTGTTTCTGGAAATAAGAATTTTATTGATAAATAAGAATTTTTATTGGGTGCGCAAGGTGCTACCCTTCTACACAGGGTGCATATAAGAGGGGCACCTAACTAAGGAGGTGAAGGAAAACAGAGACAAAAAACTCAATAAGAAGGAAATCCAGCACCATCTTGAGCCGACACCTAGACCTAGTATTTTTAGCACTGCGGAACAAAGCTCAAGCTAGCACTATCATGTGGTTGAAGTTTTTGCGAGTCGGTCAGGGTAATGTAATCTTCAAATTTCATCCTTCAGGACTTGAAGTTGTATCTTGAACATCCGAAGATTAGTGGAGAAACAACTGTACAAAATGCAATAACAGAAGTGGCTGCAATGATGGGAGAAAATGTCAGATTTAGAAGGGGATTTGTGATGTCTACTTCTTTAAATGGTGTTCTTTCTACCTATCTCCATACAAGTCCCCAACCAGGTACATAATTTCAAATTGCCTTTTCTCTTGTAAGTTTTATGAAGCACCTAAATGGGATTTGCATCCACGAAGTTACCCTGTGCACATTACAAACGGAAGAGGATCCATTTGAGCTTGAGCACATTGGCCAGTGATTCCAAACTACGTCCCTTTTTTTTAAGAAAATAGACTCACTTACACAGGCAGGTCCTCTAATGGAAGTCCATTCTTCCAGAGAAGGAGAGGTTTATCTCATTTGACATGATCTCTTAAGCATTTAATCTGGAAACAGGTTTGGGTCGTATTGCTGGAATTTTAACTCTTGAAGTAGAGGATGGGAATTCTCAACTGGATGCTCTTCAACGTGTTGGTTCAGAATTGGCCATGCATGTTGTAGCAGCTAAGCCGTTATTCTTAACAAAGGACCTTGTTTCTTCTGAGGCATTAGCAAGTGAAAGGGAAATTCTTAAGTCTCAGGTACTGTTTCATACAATTTAGCACTTGTAGCAGGCTCTAAGTTAAACATGACTTGAACAGTGAATGTGAGCTTACCGAATCAGAGTCTGGATTATGCTTATTTAATGTAATTATAGTTGTGTATGATACTGACTGAGGTTTCTATATGGATGAGGCTTTCTAAATCTTTATTTTTTATGTCCATGCATCTGCCTGTGCGTGTTCAGAGTGTCAATGTGCAGTTGGTGGCCTCATTTTCATATTTTTCTTGTTTAGTTTCTTCTTGGAGTTAGATTGACTGGAAATTATTGCCATGGTTGTATGGTTTCTCCCCTCAAGATCCTTCTTCTTCTCCTGATTTGTTTGGTTTGATTTTGTTGAATTTTGGTTGCATCAAATGAGAAAATGAAGTCTTCCCCGTAATGGATGGCAACTCAAAGTATTAGCCCTCATTTTTTTTTTTTTCAATATGAACCCTTAAATTATTTCAGCATGTCGTTATTAAGGCTCGTTGGCAAATGAACTCAATCCTTCTTCTCTACTGGATGGTATAAATCTTTGATACTGATTATACTAATCTCTCTCTCTCTCCCCCACACACACTTCAATCTATCAAGTAGTTTTCTGCTAATATAATTTATATCGTCTAACTTTTTGTTTGTAATGTTCATTCTGTTAGTTTTTAGATTCCAATTATACTTACAAAAAAAAGTTTTAGATTTCAATTGTTTATTTGATTTTCCATCACAGGCTGAAACGACTGGGAAGTCTCAGATGGCCATAGATAAAATGGTAGAAGGCCGATTACGCAAATACTTCGAAGATGTTGTTCTGATGGAGCAAAAGTTTGTTATGAATGATGCCTTAAATGTAAAGGTATGCAAAAGTTGATATAAAGAAGAACTTGTTATTCAAATAGCATGACTGTGAAAAAATCACTTGTTGCTTGGAGATCAACTAGTTTTCTAGGGAGGGAAGAAGAGACCAAAAATGTTTTTTGTTAGGTAAATAAATTTTATTGATCCACGTAAATAGGCCAAGCCCAAGTACACTGGGAGTATACAAGAAAAAAGCCTAGTTACAAACTAAGTGCTACGGATAGTAGCGGAAAAGTCACTAAGACTCGTTCCATTCAAAACTATAGTAGATGCCCAAAGGAGTAGAGTGTGAAAGAAAAAAGCTCGAAAAGCATCCGGAGAGCGTTCCTTATTCTCAAAACAGCGGCTATTTCTTTCAGTCCATGTGCACCACATTAAGCACAAAGGTACCATCTTCCATACAGCTGCAATCTGGTGATTCCCTCTTAGCCCTTGCCAGCAAGACAGTAAATCGATCACCCTCCGTGGCATGGCCCAAGCAATGCCAAACCTCGAGAAAATCTCATACCATAATACATTTACTGTGTCACAACGAAGGAGAAGGTGGTCCACTGATTCAGCATTGTGTTTGCACATAAAACACCAATCCATTATGACGAGTCCACGCTTTCTTAGCTGGTCTTGGTTAGGATTTTACTATGAGACGCCACCAACCCAAAGAAAGCAACCTTGAGGGGAACCTTGCTTCTCCAAATGCTCTTCCAAGGGAAGGCGTTGGGGGAGTGATTCGTCAAAGACTTGTAGTACGAACGGACTGAAAATTTCTCATTCCCTGTGCATGTCCATAATAATCTGTCTTCCCCTCCAGCCTTGATCTTCAAGTCATGTAGCGCACTGTAGAAGTCAGTGATAGCGCCCACCTCCCAGTCTTGTGCTGCTCTAGTGAATCTCACAGGCCAAAGTATGGAACCATCGGTAAGACACATATTTTCAGACACTGAGGAATTCTGATCAGAAGCTATCCTATAAATGGAAGGAAAAGCATTTTTTAGAGCGACATCACCACACCAAATGTCATGCCAAAATCTAATTTGTGTGCCCCTTCCCACCACAAACCTACAATGACCCCGAAAACCGTCCCATCCACTCCGGATAAATTTCCAAACTCCCACACCATAAGCTCCTCTTACTTCCTTTGTGCACTAGCCACCCCACTCACTTCCATATTTGCATTCTAAGATATTTTTCCATAAAGCGTCTGTGACGCCCCCAAATTCCGTTTGGGATCGGACGGACATTTGAAGCGTCGAGACATGCAACACAAGGTTATCTGCCCTCGTTCATGACATATAAAATGCAATGTTCCTAATATGCATCTAACATTATGCAATATTCGCAGCGGATAATTTTTTTCTTTAGCAATACTATGCACCAAATTGAAAATATTCCAAATTCTTAAAACATACTTCATACATAAAGACCCATTGAATAGATCACAACACTAGTCCAAAATGGTTATGATCCAAAAAGTACTAAAGATGCAACTCCATTGTACAAGTAGTAATTTACGTTAACTACTATATTAACATTGACGTCGCACCGTCGTTTAGTCAACTGTGTCTAGTTGATCAGCTCTTGATTCTCCTTCAAGTCCTGTAACAAGATCTACCATTCGAGGGGAATGGTAGTTGGGACTACCAAAGTGAGATTTGATTACAAATCTCAGTAAGTTAACAAAAAAACTTCCACACAAGCTAATGATGCATGCATGACAGTAAAAGAATAAATGCATAATCAAATTCATAAGTAATTAAAGTATAACTTGGCGTACAACATAGCATAATTAACATAACTTAAATTGAAACATGAACTGAACTTGACTTGACATGAACTTGATATGAAACTTGACTTAACATGAAAAATACATACTCCACAGTTGTTGTGGCCCCATGTATTCTACACAAACTGAATGTACTCAAGATGAAACGTGACTGGAATACAAAAGAACTGAAGCCCTGACGTAACATAACGTGACTTGAACATAACTTGAAATACATGACCAACTTGAGATAGAAACATTTCGTAACATGGCATAACATATAACAGACAACATATTTAACATGACATACTTGTAATGTATAGTAATACATGACAGAATATATTATGTAACAGATAAAAATTGATGACAATAAATTCTGTATAATAGACAATTACGTAATAACTGGGCATGGCATGACATATATGATAACACACATACATACACTGTAGTTCCTTTACTTAGCACACATACACAGTAGACTGCTAGTAAGTTAAAAGCTAACTTACCTCGATCTCTGCGTTTCTTATAAAACTTCAAGTGCGACCATGAGGAACTGTAATTAGTGATTCTAAAAGTTAGAACTAAATCACTAATAATTTGAAATATGGAAAATACTAACTTAAAGAGTAAAATTTTCATTTTACTCTCTACATGTGGAAAAATGACCGTTTTACCCATAACTTAAGGATTTTGCATACTAACTCCAAAAGTTTCCAAAATTTACATTCCTCATGTAAATTTTGTCTTAAAGTTAAATATCAACTCAGAAAAATTTAAAACAAAACACAACTATGAAGAACACACTATGGCCGAAACATCCATAGGTCATTTCCCTTGATTTTTGTTGCAATTCCTTCCAACTTCAAAACTCATGCTTAAACCAAAATTTTGCAACAAACATCTTCCAATCCTAAATTCAAAACCATACTTAAAACATCCATTTAGAAAAAACTAATAATTAACATCAAACTTTTTTGTAAAAAGATCCAAGCACTTGAATCACAAGTTTTGACCTTAAATCAAAACATTTCCAAGAATTTCAAAAATCAAATCTTACTTCTAACATATTCATAATATCATCCTAACATCAACCATGCTTTAAATCATCAAACTAAAGTCACCAAAATCACAAAATAACATTTGGAGTTTTTGGTTTTACACTTAGTCCAAAAACAGAAACTTTTTCCTCAACTAGTTTTGATAAATCTCTTGATCTATGACTTATAAATATATGATCTTCAAACCAAACCATCACATGGTTTAAAAAGATGTCCTAAAACATATATAAGCTTCTAATTCAAGATCACATGGTTAGAAATTAACCAAAACATAAATTTAGCCAAGAATATTCACACTTTGGCTTATTTGAATATCTCTTTGCATAAAATTTCATATCTTCGAAACTAACATCAAATATCTTCAAAATAAGAATATAACATGTATATAAGATACTTAGGATCCTCTAATAAAATTATTAAAGTCATTATAATAGGTTTAGACCACCAAAGAGTTAAACTTTCTCAAAACAGAAACTGATTTTCTTCTTCCAGTTTCTAAGTTTTTAAATCTAAGAAAATCTTTCATCAAAACCTTTAATCATGTAAAAATCCTCAACCAATAGTCACATATACATGTTAACAATACTCCATAAAAATTTCGGACCAATATCTATCCATTAGCTTGGTCAAAAACTCCAAACTATAACATATTCTCCAGTTTATCTCCTAGAATGACTTTTCTATAGTTTACACAATATTTGACTGACCAAATGATCTTCAAATGGGGCAAATAAGATATCCATGTAAACTAGACTAAAAAAGGAACAACTTATATGAAGGAGACTTTATGATAAAACACTTACAAAAGCTTCGAAATGGGTGTGCAAAAGACCTCCTAAAAGCTGTCCGAGAGAGAGTGTTTGATATTCTTTCAATGGAAAGTGTAAATGAAGATAATTTCGTGGGGAGAGGTGGCTGGAGATACTTATAGATGAGATATGGAAGAGATGAGGCTGGAGTTGAGAGTTGAGTGTAGTTTTCTCCTATCCAAAATATCTATAAAAGATTATCTCATAATATTCTATCCAATAGCATCTACAAAAAAATTGACTTAAAATATTTTTATCTAATAATATCTATAAAAATCAACTCAAAATATTTTTACCCAATAATATTCATGAAAATTACCTCAAAATATTTCTTTTTATCCAATAATATCTACAGTTTTGAACAGACGTTTTGTCCGAAAATATGAAAAAATGTTATTGCGCCATAAGACTTTAAATAACCCTCCAAGTCTAATGGCACAAATCATAATACATTTTGACACTTCTAACTATCTCCAATAATCAAAAACACACTTCTGATACCATAGTAAATAATAATACTAACTATGTAGTTAGACAAAAACCTATACGATTAATGGATTCGTGAAAACTTATGGGGTTTTCACGAGGTTCCTAAAATTAATAAAAATTTCACAATTGAATTTCTAGCGGGCTGTTACAGTGTCTCCCTCAAGATGATACCGCCATAACCATTTACCAAGGAGAGCCTTGTTAAAAGTTCTCAAATTCCTTATGCCCAAACCACCGCAAGACAGAGGGGTGCATACTGTATTCCATTTGATCAAATGGAATTTCCTTGTATCCTCTAAACCTCCCCATAAGAAATCCCAACAAATCTTCTCCAGTCTATTCGCCACTCCTGCTGGCACTGGGAATAGAGAGAGAAAGTACGTTGGAAGATTAAAAAACGTACTTTTAATAAGAGTGATTCTCCCCTCCTTAGACAAGTAGATTCTCTTCCACTCTGGCAGTTTTCCTTCAAACTTCTCAATGATCCCTTCCCACATAGACTTAGATTTATGAGGGGCCCCCAAGGAGAGTCCAAGATACTTCATAGGCAAGGATGAGACCTTGCAACCCAGGATGGCTGCCACCGTACTTAGGTTGTCGACTATGCCCACAGGGACTACTTTTAATAAGGAGACCAAAAATGTTATGTTGCAAACTTAAGTATATACCATAATCAAAGCAACATGCCATGTAAAACAGGTGGTTCGTGTCAAGTCAAGTCAAGTCATGGGAGTAAATGGCTCAACCCGAATAAGATCCGTTACAATCCATTTAATAGAAATGGTTTGAGTTAACTCAAATATTTAATTTGACCAGGTACACAATTATATATTTTATAATCATAAATTTTATCAATCGTTCACATTCCAACTAAGTTCCCAATAAAATCAGTTCATGATAAAATCAGTTCTATAATCAGTCTCTGTCACCACAAGTGATAAAAATAACCCAACTTCTTAGCGCATATTCAATCAAAACAAACTTACAGCAAAAATATAAGGTAAAATAAACATTCAACGATAGCTATAAAATTGTAAAAACATAATCATATTATTTTTCTTTTTCATCGGTAAACAAAATTTTATTGATCATGAGAATAGGCAAGAGCCCAAGTATACAGGTTACATGGGTTATGAATTGTTCCTCTTCATCTGCCACATTCATCCATCTATAGAATGTGGTACAACTTTCTGTAACATGAAGGCATGCATAATTTCTGGCTTCTTTTATGTATGTGTGCATGCATTTGAGCATATATGTGTTGCAAAATGTGGTTGATTTATTTTTGCATGGTACTCTGCAGACATTGTTAAATAATCTTTCCAACGAAGTGGGCTCACCTGTGAAGATAGGGAGTTTTTTCAGAATGGAAGTTGGAGAAGGAATTCAAAGGTAGAAACCATGCACTTTTCTCTACGTACATGTCATTTTTCTTCTTTGTTATAGGAAATTGGGGTGTATTTGAAATTCTCCAGAGGCAACAATGAGTTTTCTTAAATGTTGTTGTATAATGTGATGTAAAACAATGATAATATGGTACAATGTAATGTGTTGTAGTTCTTTGGTTCTTCTATCCCACCTAGCGACAGCCTTGGACCTAGTCAAGATCTTAGTTACCAAATGATGCCCAAACACATTGAGTTTTCTTCTAAGTAATAAAATATCATTAAAACCACAAAAGGAAAAATCCAAGTACATGGGACACATACAAGTGATTCACCTATTTACACAGAAACTTGATTTAACAAAATGAAGTTCAGTGACTGACAAAATTATATCTGCATTTCTCATGCTGGGTCATTATCTTGCTACATTGAGCTTCTCTGATGTTACTCTGCAATACCCAATCTTGTCATTACAGGCAAAACATATGTATATATTACTGGCTTACAACCTTTAAATCCTGTTGCAAATAAGATGTTTTAACTTTTACCAGCACAAGGCCTGAAGTGTACCTATGTCTCTTATCGGCTACCTGTAATTTGCAGGCTGGAAGAATCCAGTGCGTCTGAACCTGTGGCTCAGGTTGTTTAATGTGAGTTGATGTTGCTCGCTTTTCCAGTGGACTCATAAAGGTAGAGATTAATGTTAAAGACGGGGTCGAGGGCCTTGCTGCGTTCTTATTTCATTTGAAATTTTGACGGTCTTAGTACTTATCGGAAGGTTAAATATGGTCTTAGCATGTTTTCTTGAGCTTATGGTTTAGATTTAGATATAAGATGAGATGGTTTTAGATAAAAGATAAAAGTTGAATAAAATATTATTATAAGATTATTTTTTAATATTATATTGTTTTGGATTTTGTGTGGGAATTTGAAAAAATTATAATAGAGAGATGAGATGAAACGCTTTTTGAATCCAAATGGGAAGAAAGCTTCATAAACAAGGCCTTTTTGAGCAACTGAATGGTTTGAAGAGCTCCGCTGTTATCATGCCGCCGGCGCGGGGGAGGGGGGATATGTCTCTCTCCCTTTTCTTCTTCCTTTTGCCTCAAT
This sequence comes from Carya illinoinensis, assembly GCF_018687715.1. Lineage (NCBI taxonomy): Eukaryota > Viridiplantae > Streptophyta > Magnoliopsida > Fagales > Juglandaceae > Carya > Carya illinoinensis. Next base: position 3,840,382 of record NC_056755.1, on the reverse strand, counting down.
ACATGGAAAAACAAATTGGTGTGGTCTATAATGTACTCTTTTTTTTTCAGTAATGCTTTTGATTAACAAGTTACAAAGACGACATACTCTAGCTGCTTGAAACTTTTCTAGTTGAAGAGAGAGGGGGGGGGGGGGGGGGGGGGGGGGGGGGTCCATGTTGAAGTAGTTCAACCAGTTTTCTATTGTGCAGAGTCAATTTTCAAGATGCATAAAAAATGATGATGCAACCTGAACATCTCTCAGTGCTCTCAACTCTCATGGCAACTGCAAGAGGTTTTTAAGTTGGAGGAACTTCACTCCTTCCTCCCCCTTCTATCTCTTCCGCTTAAATCCTAAGTACATCATCAATTGCTGAGTTGGAATGTGCATTCGTACGAAAAGAAAAACAAAGCTGTCATAATCCCAAACTACAAAGATTAATAAAATATATTCTGAAAAACAAAGAGAGGAGGAGCAAAACATAGAGACACTAGAATTTGAATTAAAACAATAGGCTTGAAAAAGGTAAGGTCGTGAAGATGGTAAAAGAAATATTCTTCACAGAAGCCACTATTTGGGTGAAGCCATTGCACACATTACGTGTAGGCTGGGTTCACTAAAACATTGTTCACTAGTTGCTATCTCTCATCTCTCAGCCCTTAGCCTTGGGAACCAGTGCCTTTTGAAGTGAGTAAAAAAGTCTTCTTGTTGGCGAAATCGCCAAAAGCACCGAGCACTACAATGGAGAGGCACCCAGTTTTGGAGACATTGTCAACATTTCTGAACGGCTCGTCTCTTATATTAGCTCTTTCTCAATGTGCCATGATCCTGATTACATCTTCTAAAACCTGGACAAGAAAGAGCCAGCTTCATTACAATTTCTCATGGAGCGACACCCAGCTACGCTTGCATCTCGTTTGGTTGCTAAGAAGATGTAGAATTAGAAAACAACAGCCGTATGCTTCGAAATTACAAAACTGATCGTTGGAATAGAGCATATAGCGTAGTTCCCAAATTCAATTTTTCATCATATATCTCTTCTGAGTTTCTCGAGAACCAAACAAATGGAAGAGTTAAAAGTAGACTTTCACTCTATAGGCCAAACGCACGTTTTGGTTTATATATATATATATAAATAAATAAATAAGAACTCAGAAGCTGCCACGTAGTATGTGCAGTGTGTGCACTGCTACAATAGCTGCTCCGTAGAAAACTCATAGTAAAAACAACTACCCAATCGCACAATATTCGATGGCTTTGATTTTCATGAATAACAAAATTTTGGAACTATTAAACCAAAATCAAGCGCCTGGGCTATTACACGGTATAGAACAGGATACAGATCCAGATTAAACAACCCGCAACCTCAAGAGAAAGGGAGGGCAAAGAAAGATAATAAAAGAAACATAGCAGTATAAAGTGATCACTCTATAAAGTTATCAATCTGAGCAATGTCTAAATGTTAGTAGCTGAAGAAATGTTCAAATTCTTGATTCATCTCTAGCTTTCATATTCTCTCCAGCAGTAAGGCAAACAAAAATACGCAACGTTCTTCAGTTCTCATTTTTATGCCTTTTCTTGGATGGACCTTTCGTCAACTTCCTTGCTTTCTTTATGTTCTCTTCATATCCCATTTCCTACTCACATCAAGCAATCAGATAAACCGTAATAAGCTTAAAGCTCAGATTAAATTATAGCATCAAGATATAAAACCTTAATTACCTTCTTTATTTGTCTCTTCTCCTCTCCAAGCCTGTTTCTGCTTTTCCTTTTTTTGTTATTCTGACATTAGCAGAGAAGCATTAGCATCTTGTATAAAGATGTACTCTTCAATCTGTTTTTTAAAACATTGTGCTGGAACCTTCAAATTAAAAATACTAACCAGCGGAAGAGCTAAAATTCGAGCATTCATCTCTGCGGGAGTCTCTTGGTTCTCAATTTCCCCATCACTGTTGAGTATAGCCTTCAGTCTACCTTCATTCAGTAATTTCTCAGACCGAGCATGTCTCTAAGACATCGAAAGAGTAACAATTAGGACAACAATGTAAGGCCCTCTAACAAAATACAATATGGTGACGATTCTCACAATTCAAATAAACTCGAGGGCTAATGGCACAACATACAGAAACCCAGGAGGGTGGTGGCTAAGGTGAGTTATGAGACATTACTCTCATCTTGCTTCATTACGACAAATAGAAGTACATGTTACCAAACCACGTACTACGAAATTGGCCAAAGGTACTTATTTTAAGAAATAAAAGGTAAGGAGAGTAAGTAAGTGCACTATTAAGTAGTTGCCAGAACATATGAGAAAGACGACATGGTGCCCTAATCATAACAAAGAAGAATACTCTGACACAGCAGGATAGTGATGGCTGAGGTGAGTTCGTGCACAGACAACTTTTCCCCTAAATTTATCATGCCAACTTGAGTTCCTCACTTTTAGAACCACAGACCACGTAATTGACTAAGCACACAAATGCTAAGAAATATAAAGGTATAAAGAGTGTTACTACCTGAGCCATCATCCATCATTCAAATCAACTACCATCATCCTTCCCAAACCAAGGTGAGAGAGATTAACCCTCGTAAAAATGAGGGGAATGAAGAGGAGAGGAAGAAATATGCGAGACATCTCACCTTGGAGTCTAGATGAGCCCTTAGAGTCTCTTCATTCAAACAGATAATTCTAGGGCATATCCGGCACTTGAAAACTGATTTGCATTTCATTATACAGGCTGGAATATCTGCTGGTAACAATTCTTTTTCAGCCATGATATTGGAATGTGTCTCCAGTGCTTCAGAACCACATTTACCAGACAAATGACTATCAGTAAGGATTTGTCTTTCATTTCCGGTTTCAGCATCATCGTCCACTATGGTTAGACCTGCCATTCAACAATCACATCAAATATCAAGGAATGTACTCAACCATGGCATTACCCATAGTTTGTGTGTGTGTGTGTGCACGCATTGGTAAATGACTCGCACACTCCCCATGAGAGTTAAACTGAAACCATACCCACCTCCCCATTGTTGTGGGTGTTAGAAGTGCCATTCCCCAAGTATATTTACAAACAAAGCAATAAATCATCATTGACAAGCTAACAAACAAATAAGGAGTCGATCACAATTTCCCTATATTCCTTTGTCACGACTCAAAAAAAGCTCAACCCACATCTAAGCCTATACTCCAAAAGAACCAGTTAAGATTACAATTAGAACCCCTTGAAATCATTATAGAGGGCAAGAACTTTGCCAAGGAAATGCAGTACGTCCTAGACCCCTCTACTCATAAAATATCCAACTTCAAAATTCTCACAGATTGAACAGTGCCTACACCACATATCATGCTGAAATTGATCCCACTTAAAGGTGGGCTGCCTTCTTAATAGACTTCCAAATACAAATCCCCAACAAGGATTCAGAAAAGCTATAACCATACGTCCCTCGCCTCTATCCATCTTGAAAGCACCAATATTTAAACCAACATCATAAGAAGTGCTGACTTGTGTAATTGTAAGCCAGTAAGTAAGAAAACAACTGAAGCTTTAAATAAGGTCAGAAAGTTCAGGTACTGGATACAAATGTCCTCTTTTACTTTTAGGAGCAACCATTAATGGGCACAAATATTTTGAGGGAGAAAATCTTTCCGTGTTCACAAGATACATTTCTTTTTTTGGGATTCCTGCAAAAGGAAGGGCAGGTCCAATATATATAATATTCAATTTGAAGCACTAAAAGTTCTCCTTCCATGAAAAGGGAAAATCAAAATCCTTGTTCAAGCATTGCTTAAACTACAGAGTGCAAAAGCAATCTTAAATACAAATGTGTTTATAATAACATCAAACTCTTGTATACCATCTTGTGTACTTGGGCTATGCCAATCCTTATTAATAATATTGTTTACTTATTTTAAAAAAAAAAAAAAAAAAAAAAAAAAAAATCAACAACATTGGTCCTAATACCTGACCAAAAAAAAAAAAAAAAGTTCATGAGAGGTAAATCCTTGAAACCTCTAATTTTATAGCCAGTTTATGAGTTTTTATGATGCCTAAATTCTATTTGTACTTATAAATACAAAAAAGGGCTTAAACAAACACAACACATAGATATTCATCAATAGAGCTTGTACAATCCCATATATTCTGTTGCTTGGTCATGAAAAAAGCATAGTAGTAATATTACCATAGCACTCTTTCGTACATATTAAAAATAAATAAATAAATTAATATTATCATAGTGGATATAGGACTAATGCATGCCAATGTATCTCAACAGCAAGATTACAGAATTCCAGCGACGCAGAAAATACAGTAAATCCTACCCGATGAGTCAAGATCAACCTCATTTGCTGAGCTATCCTCACACTCATACCCTGAAACCAGCCAAATAAATGAAAAAAGAAGCATAAAATAAATTGGAATCAATGAGATTTTTGTAGGTGGAAAAGTCTATAAGGTTCTATAGGTGACACGACAAGATGTTCACAAAACAGAGATAATAGTAAGTATGCATGGGATTTTGCATGAAATAACAGTAGAGTTTTCCTGCATCACCCTACTCAGGTAACCAACGAAAAAAGAAGGATGAGCATAAGTCCTAATAAAAATGCAACATATACAAACAATCAATTGATATCTAGAGAAAGAAGAAAAGGAAATAAGATTGAACCAACCAGACGAGGTAGAGCAAGATTCTTCATTCTCTTTGACTTCTGCAACTACATCATCATCTGAATCATCTATGGCTTCTGCTTCTAATTCAGAGTCAGAGGATGATGATGAATCTGAGGCCTGATCTTTATCAGCATGTTCTAGCTTGTAGAATCGCCTCTTTATCATTTCTTCTCTTGGAATTAGACTGTGAGAACCAAAAAAATCAATTCAGAAAGTAAAACAAGAGAAGGTTGCAATTAATACAAATTACAAATTATGTGGAGAAGAAAGACCAGAAAAGGATCTTATAGTGATAGCATACAATACATTGTTAAGTTTCACACACCCAATGGGGCATGAACGTACCCCCCAAACACACACATACACACACCAAGCTTAAACCCACTAGAGAGAGAAAGAGAAGTCCCATTGGACAAACCCATTTATGTATTAACTCAAAGAAATTCAAAAGGAAATTAGAATTTCATAATCACTTTGGAATTTCAGAAGCTTCTTTGCTTAGAAACTGAAGTGGAGAAGAAGATATTAAAGTTCTGATGTGGTAGCAATATTAAATATTTGTATTAGCATTTCTTTTGTTTTTGGAGAGATGTAGGTATTTCCTTTGTATACGTCCTGTGTACTTGGGTTTTGCCTATTCTTGGGAATAAAGTTTCTTCCTCATTATAAAAAGAATATTTAAAAACACCAATAAAGTTTATGACTCGTCACTGGATACCAAGACCATGATATTTTTGTCCAACCAATTGAGATTATTTAGCATCCAATCATAAAAGCAAAGTAGCTTTTAAAACACCGTTAAAAAAAAACTAATCCAGATAAGATCTAAAAGATGCAACGAAAAACAATTGGGATAAGATAATGGACTTAGATGCAGGATAAGAAATAGAGACAATAACTTAAACATTACATTTCCCAGTGGAGACTAACAAGGCTCAAGAAATACGCAATCAAGCAAGACCACGTATTTTATAACTAATTTAAGAACTCGATTAATTCCTATACACCGTCTAGTTGGGGCAGCCTACAGAATTCCATTATCACATTCAAAATTATACAGAGCAATACATTCCATTTTAGAGATATGCCACGAAGTTTCCCTTGAATATCAACCCGTATTCTTTTTCCAACCTGTCTCTTACCTCCTCGGGCCCCAACTTGAATGAAATCAATCCTTTGACATTAAAACATATATCATTACCCTCAAATTTTCACCGAGAAGTGATGCCCCTACCTTTTCACAGATTACTTCCTATATTCATTTTTTCCCCTGAGAATTTGGGATTAGTAAACAAAAAGAGTAAAAGTAGCTCAACTCTATCTATCTATGTATATAGAGGGGAAGCGAGAGAGAGAGAGAGAGAGAGAGAGAGAGAGAGAGAGACTCACACTGAACAAAGGTGGTGACGGCCGGGCGCGGCGAGAGGAAGGAAAGAGCAGAGCAGGTTTTGGGTACGACTGCGGGGAGAGGGGAGGGGAAGGGAGAGAATTCTAATTTCTATTTGGTGATGGAGCCCGGCCCAATAATAAAGGGCCACATTAGTGTCATTACACTTGTATGGAATAAGGCCCACTTCTTTTTTAAGCTCTTATAAATATTTCTACCCAGAAATCAATACGTTCACTCGTTTCGCTCAGAGAGACAAAACCCTTTTATTATGGAAAATATTGGTTTGCTCTTTGGGTTTGTCCTGATTTTGATTGTTAGTGTATTTTAATTTTTTTAAAATATTTAAAAATATTTAAAAAATACTTTTTAAAAAATCAAGCAAGGTAACAAACAAGTCAATAATGTTTCTTAAATTTTTGGAAAAGCGAATGTCAGTTCCATGATTCCTTTATATCTGTACGTCCCTTAAAATCACTTTATCAAAAAATAATATTTACAATTGTAATTATGTAAATAATGTGTAGTTATTTAAAAATAAATAAATTAATATGAGATATATATAAAAAATTAATTAATTTTTTAATTATAAACTCCACTATTTTTCAAAACAATTACGCGATATTTATAATTCTACGACTATATGTATTGCTACTTTATCAAATATTGTGGAAAAGTGTATTGATATCACGTCACACTAGTCAAATTAAATTAACCGCGGGATCAGTACTGTTAATGTATTAGTTTTTAATTGTTCATACCAATATTAAAACGTGGTATATTTTTCCTCCTCATCAATTAAACACTAACACTGTAACACACCAAATGCATGACTTGATTTTCATAACCCCTAAACCTTTAAAATGGAGGTCTTAGATTCGAAACCAGACCCTTTCCGAATGTTAAAAAAAAAAAATAGACTAAACTGAAGTCTTAACACATAATATCAATATGTCGTATCACCAATCTATCCAAGATTAAACGTGGCATATTATTTCTCTGCAGTCAATCAAAGCTAACCAGTGATATCAATATGTGACAATCTTTCTATTAATTATATTAATTATGAGAATTAATAGAGACACATAATTGCAAATTTTTTGAAGTTGCAAAAGATTTTAACCCTTAAAACTTGTTCCACATTTGGATGTTGAAATGATCAGTTAAATTAATAGTAATAAGTTGATATAGTAGAGTGAGTTTTGTAGAGCCCACCTAAAATGTGTTTAGATCATATTAAAATGAATTTACATGTATTAATTATGAAAAGTTAAAAAATATTATGGATCTCATGTAAAGAGGTATTGAGTTGAAAAAAGTTGTGGGTCCCACGTATAAAGAGGTTTTGAATTATGATGAGTTTAGTAATGTGAAAATTGAGTCTTTTGATGTTACATTCAGCTTAAAATTAAATTAAATTGAATTAATCTCAATTGAATCTAAATTTCAAACGAGATCTTAATATATAGATACTGAACTGCACATGCATGTCCTGTTAGCGCTTGTCACCATGTTAACTGTCTTACATAAATGAGCCTCTTTTATTTAAATTGTCGCCCTGTTTGTCATGTAGACGCCTATATAATGTAATGTCTTCTTATATTACATTATAAATGCAATATAAATGTCACAATTGAACACAAACATTCCGCGGACTATATATGGACCACTAATGTATCAAATAAAAAGCCAATATTTTTTTATACAACAATATAAATCCTGAATATTGTGGGCCAAAATTACACCTTGCGTAACTAAGACTGGAAAATATATTTTATTTCTCCTTTTGAAACAGAGAGCAAAAGAACAAATGTGATCGAGCTAGCTTCTTCGATCGGTATACTTTCCCGGATGCTAGTAACGCGACGTAGGGCGATAGTACCTGAGTGGAGGAGGAGGAGGACGATGTGGGTTTACAAATGGTGGTAGAGGGTTACCGGCGGCCGGGGGTAGTGGTGCATCATGACCATAAGGTGGTACTGGGGCTGGTCTTGGAGAATGATGGTGCTGTGGTACTGGCGGCAGTGGCTGAGGAGGATAGAATTTAGGACCTGGAGGAGCTGGCCGCAGCAAAGGACCGTCAATGTGTGGAGGCGGCGGCGGCGGAGATGGGCCTAATGGATCTAGGAATGGGGGTGGAGGTGGATGTCTATGGAAAGGCATTATGTTTCTGAAGCTTATATATGATAAGTTGCAAAAGGTAGAAGGAGAAGTACTGCTTTGTTATAGAGACTAAGGTCAAGATCTATACAGTGGAGATAGGATCAGGTTTATTATATATATATATATATATCACCAGTTGTGGGGTTGTTGGAAGATGAAGCTGATCAAAGACAAGTTTCTAGATTGCAAAAATAATTGATGGCCGGACTGTTAGTTGGAAGAATGGTAGCTATAGAAAAAAATGCATGTGTTCAGTGTTCAACTGATTATTTAGGCATGCAGCAAGAAATCATTGCTTTTCAATACTCAATTTATCACAGGCTACAGTGAGTTCAATTAAAAAAAAAAACACAGTGATCTTGTGGCCACCTAAATATAAAAATGTATGAATTAAAAGATTGATCACCAGCGGATATTCTTGCCATTTCAATATGCGGGTAGGTACGTAGATATTGAGGTTTAGGTACTGCGTGGCAATATCACGATCAGACTATATTATACACACACACACATATATATATATATATACACCCGATTGTGCTCCAGCTAGCTGGCCGCCCCTGATGAGTGTTTTCGAAAAACCGCGAATGAGTACTTCCAAGCAGGAGAAATCTGCACGTTTTAGCTAACAAATTTTATAAAAATAAATCTATAAAACAAGTTATATCTTGATTTGATATGTTAAATTATAAAGTAACTTTTATGATAAGTAATATCTATTCTCTTGAAACTTTTAAAAAATGAAAAAGAAAAAAGAAAAAAGAAAGATTGGATATTTAAAAAATATTTGATCCATGGATTGCCCATGGAAAGTTGGTTTCTGATCTGCTTCAAATTCTCAATTAATCTGGTAAGAGTTGAATGTGATTGAATTAGTATTTGTTATTACTATTACTATTTGTTATGAGTCGAGTGTATAGAAAAATGGAAAAACAAAATGAACGAAACTAAACGTGAAATTGACAAAATGGTTACACTCCTGTGACGTATCTGTCCCACAAGTTAGTGATGAACAAAAAGAATTAAGTAAGTTAAATTGTGCATCAATAATCCCTATTTATAAGCCATCATGCAACAGTTGGCAAATAGTACAATCATTAGTAAATCAATGGTTGGTAAATGACACAACTTTAAGAAGTGACACAACCTTTTGATTTATATATGTTGTGTCATTTAACACTTCATTAGTCACATAACTCAAAAGGTTGTGTCTCTTGACACTTTTTTAAACATTACCCTTTATGGAAACCATCAAACCATGAAGAGAGTGTCATTCCAAAGAATACATTATTTGGTGATCATGCCCCTTAGAATTACAGAATGTGTGTGTATATATATATAAATATACCCACCATTTTGCAATAAATTGCAAAAGGCTGCCAGTTTATGCAATTACTTCACATATAATTAAATCGAAAAATGTCCTTCGAATTAAGAACCCCAAAAAAATGCAGAAAAACTGAGGGAATTAGTACTGGTTTTCTTGAAGTTAATTGTAAGATTAATTCCTTCTTAGTTCCGAACTAATATTAGTGCTAATTTATTTTGGGTGAGCATATATAAATGCATGCATATCTTTTGTATATATTTATATACAAACTAGATCGATCATTTCTGGCTAGCTGTATATATGCATGAGATCATGAATATCGTAACTATACTAATTCATGATTTTCAATATGGTTAATTCTGCATGCCCAAAAAACAAAACAAAAAATGCAGAAATTAATGTATAATTGCATATTAACGCCAAGGCACAATATCCTTAATTTCCAAAGAATTCGTTACATGAAATATAAACCGACCGTTCAGAATATTACACACCTGAATTTATCATGTTAGTATACATACATACATACATATATATATAAAGATATATGCATGCATCTATATATACTCACCCCCCCCCCCCCCCCCCACCCCCCAAAAAAAAAAAAAAATGGTGCCTTCAGAATAGAAAGGGGATCAGAAAGCATAGCTCGTAGGTTAGCTAAGGGTATCCAGCCTTTGATCAGTTATGCGATGGGCGACGAAAGTGAAACAGTACTTGATATTGGTACCAATCACTGGCCTAAAAAAGAATAAAAATCAGTTTCCAGGGCTAGAGACCATATGTTAGACATGCTACAGTTTTCCCAGAACGTCCAATATATATATATATATATATATTATAACCTTGATGATGAAGAAAGGAAAGTACTTCTTAATTTGTTATGTAGATCTCTGACTAGAACTATAGTCTTGACCCAAATAACCTCAACAAAATCGTAGAATCTGATGTCAGGATCGAAGAAGTACTACGTAATACAGAGATCAGTAGCTAGCTAGGGCTTATATAGACAGGAGCACAGAAGCAGTACGTACGGGAGCATATACGAAGATAATACTAAAATGCTCTGTATAGAGTGGATATTGTAAAGAGAATGTTTAATTAACTTCAGTATGGCAGTGATATATACTAGCCAGACTACTTTTTTGTTAGAATATATGAAGATGAGATGATCCTCAGGAGCTGATGGAGGGTGATGACAGAAGAATAGAGAGCACAAAGGAGTGAGATGCTGCCGCTCCAATTTGCATTTCATCATCTGTGCTCTCTATCTTCTGTCAGCAACATCACCACTACTGCCCCCTCTACTTGAAAAAAATAAGAAAAAAATATTAAGCATTTTACAGCCTTCGATCTAACGGCCGCATAGAGGACTTCCTGCATGAGCCTTTTACGAGGAAAGCTGAGGGAAGATAAGAGAGGAGAGAGAGGGGATCATAGAGTACTGAGTGGAGAAAGGGGAGAGGCCAGGGGGGGTGTGTAAGAACAGTACTGATCAACTGAGTGTTTCGGATGACCTTGAAAGACTTTCAAAACCCCCTATTTATAGAGAAATAGTTGTGCCAATTCCCAATCCTCTAGCATTTCTCTCATGAGATTTATGAAGGAATAAAATCTGTCGCCATAAAATTCATGATATTCTATGTTCTCGCTTTTCAAAAAAGAAAATCCAGAATTAGACCAATATTTATATATGCGTTCCATCATTTACTAGGTACCTGATCATGCACTGACGACTCTTATTGGTGCATGGTCCTCGCCGCAAAAAAATAAAACGTTAAACTCTAGGACAATTAGGGCATTTAAATGGCCAATCTGTACTTAAATCTTAATAGCTAGAGTAGTACTACTGCACTATTTAAATGCATTAATTAAGTGAAAAGAATCCTACTGATACCCATCATGAGAATCTAGATTATTGCGTGCATTTAAATATGAAAAGCTCGATCGGGTTGTTTACACATTTTGTTGTCGTCGTTCTTTTTGTATCATATATTTACAACAGATGTTGATTAAAGGTCTAGTTGCGGTGCACGTAAACGCCACTAAAACTTATATATATATATATATATATATATATCATGATGATGCAGATCAGGGAGTACTCAACTATTGTTCTGCTCGCTACCTGTTACATGAATAAAGTGCACGTGCTTGTTTAGGTGAAGATATATATATCCGTTCCTACCTTTGATTATTTTGAATGTTAAGAGTTATTTTTCTATGAATATGATCATTTAATTATTTATTAATTGATTATTTTGCTACACAATTTTTTAACAAATTAAAGAGCTTAATTTGTGCAAAGATATAATATATATATATGTATATCCACACATACATATATACATATATCATGTAAGCAGGCCATCACAAGCAAGGTGCATTTGTTCCTGCGTTAACTTATATAGCGATCACAAGAAAGGTGCATGTACCTGAACAAAAGCAAACCATTAACCTGTAATTCTACTTAATTCATTCATGAGGCGTATTAATATACCGCGAGTACTGCTGTAGATTAATCAATACGTACAACAGAACCAGACTTTATATATATATATATATATATATTTATATATTTGTAAGCCATTTATAGTAATATTTTGTTCGTGCAGATCAAACTTGTGCGCGCGTACGTAGTGGCTTAGTTCCTTAATTATGATCACACTAAGTACTCATGATCTAGCAGTAATATGCAGTTAAAAGTTTTATTTCTTTCCCAGATGCGTTTCTTGTTAACCTCGTCGATTAATTTGCAGTATGCATGGCAACGACACTTGTAGCATGGGATACGATCCGTGTAAGAGGCAACTACGAGCTAGCATATGCAATGATCATAATTATTTGGTGTAACTTCTCCCGAAATGATCAGCTGGGATCATCGTGGCTAGCTGTGAAATTCTCGCCACACAGAGAGAGAGAGAGAGAGAGAGAGATCAGAAGTGTGGCATCAGGGATTAGGCACGCATGCAAGTTGCAGAGAACCATGGAGAAGAAAGCAAAAAGCTGGGGAATCCCCCACCGCGAAAGCCTTTATCCTACTCTCATCATCAAAGTTGGGACAATATCTTTCTAACACCGGCCAATACGGATCGTTCACTACTACTTATTCTTCCAGCTGTCAGCTCCCCCATAGCTCCTAATTTCCTCATTGTTTTTTAACGTTTTCCATAACTTCTAAATCAAGGTCCTGGTTTTCTGATCAGTTTAGAAGACCTATATATTTTTATCTCAAATTGTGGATTTATTTAAAAGCCTAAATTCAAATATTTTAGCTAGGACAAGATCAATTGGTTTTTTTTTTTTAAATAAAAAATAAAATTACAGCATATCCCATTATATATAAAAGTATAACCATGAAAGAGTTCGAGTAACGAATATCATTAAAGGAGAATACGTAAAGACAGGCACGCACAACGGAAAAGGGACAAAAGAGAGAAAGCAGCAGGCAAGAGTCTCTGACGAAAGAATCCTTACTTTGGGGAGGGGAGAATCATTGCAACTGGCTATAATTGGTAAGGTCCCATAACCTTTCAGAGCAATGAGTATGAGGAGGATGTGTGCCCATTCCTAAACTTATCCCCATTCAGCTTATTCTTTTTCTACAATCGATAAAGAAGATTATGATTTATGCTTTCCCCATTTGGGCAGCACTGCATGCAGCCCCTGCCTCACAACTTGCACCTCTCGTGACCGCGTGTGAAGGAGACTTCTCTTTGATGGAATCTCATTAAAATATATCTACAATTCAGTTAAAGTCTTTTTCTTTTAACAATATTTGATTTTAAGATCTGCAGCCAAACTTGAAATTAACCACAGACAAATTGTACGTTATATCATCTCATAATCCTAAATTCCTTCACCCTTTAAGTCGTTCTTAAGTGTAACATAAAATCCAGTGATCTACTATATATGTTTATGTTCTATGTTAATCTGCACGCAATTAGTGATATATCAGAGAATTAAGCGTATGGTGGTACTGCATGCAGGAAGAGGTCTGTAGTGGTTTGGCTGATTGGTGTGGGAATGATCGGATAAGTAGGCCAGGGAGTGTGGTGTGGGAATTTTCCATGAGGGGATCATGGCCGAGAGAATCATATATATATGGTGCTGATTGATGAGTCATCTTTACATATACAGACCACTCAGAGTCAGGGGGCTCACCATGGCTAATTTTTACTGTTTAGCGAGCAACTTCTTTCTGCTATATATGTTCAGCTTTGATCGAGTATATTCTTGCATGCATGCTTATAACTTCTTCGTTGCTGCCTGCCATCAGCACTTTGAAACCCGGCCTGGGATCTATACATGTGGGGTCGGTCGGTTATCTTCTTCATTGACTTGCTATACAATAATTACATGATCTGTTAGCATCAGAAAGAATCACTACAACAAAAATAGGTTTTAGTGACAGATGAAACTGTCACAAGAAATGAAAAAAACGTCACGAAATATATTTGGTGACGGTTTCTGACCGTCACCACCACTGTCACGTAATGTGCATCACGGATTACATTTAGTGACAGTTTACTGTACAAGCGTCACAAAAAATATTTTTAGTGACGGTTGGAAGCCTTCCGTTTGATGTCACGTTCGAACGTGGGATTTTTTGTGACAGTTAAAATCTGTCACAAAATGTAACGTTCGAACGTCCAACAGAACGTTCGAACGTTAACCCGACTGATTGACATTCGAATGAGAAAATTTGACGTTCGTTGGTTATAGTTCGAACGTATCATATTTACGTTGGAACGTCAAACAAAACGTTCGAACGTAAATCATTTAAACATTCGAACATTTTATTCATTTTGAAGGTGAACATGTTCGAACGTTAGGTCGTACATTCGAACGTTATTTTGTAATTTTGTGTAATTACATTCGAACGTATAGATCAAAAATACTATTTTCATAAAATTAAAAAATATACAAATTGTATCATCATATTATATCATCAAATTAGCAACTAACAATGTTTTATATAGTTGCAAAATTAGATATTAAAAGTTATATACAATGAGAAAACTGAATTGATTTCATTTCTTCTTCTTTCCTCGCCCACCACGATTCTACTACAGTGACATAACATGCCCTATCTGGACTCTCATCTCCCTCTGCACTTGTTCTTAAACTTCATTGCACATTCTTTCCTCATGGTCTCTATGTTGCTCCTACAAACGCATTTCTAAATCAGACTGTTGCTCCAAGAGAGACTCCAACTTTTATTGTCTTGATCTCATATACTCATTTGATAAAAAAAAATGCTGCAAAATAAGTAACATTTTAAAAGAAATACAAATAAAAATTAAATTAATGACATGTTGCATAATTTAATAAATTATTCCCAACATATTCAATAAAAGTTCACAAATTTTTTCAAAATGATATCATATATTTCCACAATATATAAACATATTCACAACTAAATTTACAATATTTTACATATTTCCAACAATTTAATAAATACTGTAATATACAAATTCACAATATATAAACATATTCCCTATAGAATAAACTAATTCACAAATCACATATACATATGCACAATAATAACTAATTCACAAATACCAAAACATAGTCACAAAAAAATAACCATAACATATGCTTCAAATTCCCATACACAATTGTAAAACATATTCATTTTAATCTATAAATATACACAAATATTTATATTTTCATTTTAAGAATAAGCATACACACAACACAAATTTTCATTTTAATTCATCATATTACATAATCCATATCACAAAGATTTTCTTCTAATTCATTAACATAAACAATTCAATTTCTTCTAATTCATCAATAATATTCAATTTAAAACATATTCACAATATATACAATCAAAATTCACTACTCAATTCACAATATTATATCCATATCTAATCCTTCAAAATCCACAATTAACTCACATTATACACATCAAAATATTCATCATTATCCACAACAAAAGCACAACAAAATATATAAACATATTAATAAAGTTTAGAAATATACCTATCACTCACAATATCCTCTTACAAATCACAAGTTTTGAACAAGTCACAACAATCAATCCTTCAAAAAAATCACAACTCTAGTTAGTTAAAGACATATATATAAAAAGACACAAAATAAATATCATAAAATTGCAAAACATTTAAAGGAAAAAAGAGTTTTTCCTTACCAAAATCAATGGAGAGAGCAAAAATATTAATCATCTCTCACTCTACTCTCTCTCTCTAACCCTCTCTCACTCTAACACACACTCTCTCTCTAACCCACAACCCTCTCTCACCCTCACTCTCTCTTTCACGCACGGGAGAAGCAGAAGAAATGATTCTGCTTCCTCCCGTTTATTCATTAAAACTATTCTGATTTGATATGACGTTCGAACGTTTAAAAAGTAACGTTCGAACGTTAAATGTTCGAACGTTATTTTAAAAATGTGTGGAAAATTTCCCGCATTTTTTCACGTTCGAACGTATATGCATATACGTTCGAACGTTTAAAAAGTAACGTTCGAATGTTAAATTTTAACGTTCGAACGTTAGTTAAAAATGTGTGGGAAAATTCCCACATTATTTCACGTTCGAACGTATATGCATATATGTTCGAACGTTTAAAAAGTAACGTTCGAATGTTAAATTTTAACGTTCGAACGTTATTTAAAAATGAGTGGAAAATTTGACGCATTTTTTCACGTTCGAACGTATATGCATATACGTTCGAACGTTTAAAAAGTAACGTTCGAATGTTAAATTTTAACGTTCGAACGTTAGTTAAAAATGTGTGGGAAGATTCTACATATACGTTCGAACGTTTAGAAAGAAATATACTCTATTATTATAAATAATATATAATAATATATATAGTATATTAACTATATATAATATTAACTATATACTATAATATATACTATATATATTAACTATATAATATATTATATATTATAGATTATATGTAATGACTATATATATAATATATAATGAGTATATATATACTATATATATTATATAATATATACTAGACTATAATGAGTATAGTATATAGCACTAGACTATATATATAATATATATTATATACTTAACTAGTATTTAATATAGTGTATTATATATTATATATATATAGTATATAATATACTGGAGTTAGCTTATCCAATTTTAATATTAAATCATTGCGCTTCAAATTTCAATCTCTTTAAATTTGTAATAATTGTTCACAAATGATGCATTATTTTATTTAAAAATTACATAAAATTTAAATTATAGTCATATTTACCAAATACTCTATCTAACGTTAGAACTACACCCACTAACGTTCGAACGTATGTGAAAGAAATATACTCTATTATTATAAATAATATATAATAATATATATATAGTATATTAACTATATACTATAATATATACTATATATATTAACTATATAATATATTATATATTATAGATTATATGTAATGACTATATATATAATATATAATGAGTATATATATACTATATATATATTATATAATATATACTAGATTATAATGAGTATAGTATATAGCACTAGACTATATATATAATATATAATGAGTATATATATACTATATATATATTATATAATATATACTAGACTATAATGAGTATAGTATATAGCACTAGACTATATATATAATATATATTATATACTTAACTAGTATTTAATATAGTGTATTATATTATATATATATATATAGTATATAATATACTGTAGTTAGCTTATCCAATTTTAATATTAAATCATTGCGCTTCAAATTTCAATCTCTTTAAATTTGTAATAATTGTTCACAAAGGATGTATTATTTTATTTAAAAATTACATAAAATTTAAATTATAGTCATATTTACCAAATACTCTATCTAACGTTAGAACTACACCCACTAACGTTCGAACGTATGTGAAAGAAATATACTCTATTATTATAAATAATATATAATAATATATATATAGTATATTAACTATATATAATATTAACTATATACTATAATATATACTATATATATTAACTATATAATATATTATATATTATAGATTATATGTAATGACTATATATATAATATATAATGAGTATATATATACTATATATATATTATATAATATATACTAGACTATAATGAGTATAGTATATAGCACTAGGCTATATATATAATATATATTATATACTTAACTAGATTTAATATAGTGTATTATATTATATATATATATATATATAGTATATAATAGACTGTAGTTAGCTTATCCAATTTTAATATTAAATCATTGCGCTTCAAATTTCAATCTCTTTAAATTTGTAATAATTGTTCACAAAGGATGTATTATTTTATTTAAAAATTACATAAAATTTAAATTATAGTCATATTTACCAAATACTCTATCTAACGTTAAAACTACACTCACTAACGTTCGAACGTATGTGAAAGAAATATACTCTATTATTATAAATAATATATAATAATATATATAGTATATTAACTATATACTATAATATATATTATATATATTAACTATATAATATATTATATATTATAGATTATATGTAATGACCATATATATAATATATAATGAGTATATATATACTATATATATTATATAATATATACTAGACTATATATAGTATAGTATATAGCACTAGACTATATATATAATATATATTATATACTTAACTAGTATTTAATATAGTGTATTATATATTATATATAGTATATAATATACTATGATTAGCTTATCTAATTTTAATATTAAATCATTGCGCTTCAAATTTCAATCTTTAAATTTGTAATTTCACAAATGATGCATTATTTTATTTAAAAATTACATAAAATTTAAATTATAGTCATATTTATCAAATACTCTATCTAACGTTCGAACTTCACCCACTAACGTTCGAACGTCACAGATTAACGTTCGAACGTTAGCGCCAAAAAATATTACGTTTGCACGTAAAAATCTTTAACGTTCAAACGTTCATGTAACGTTCGAACGTAAATTTGCTTACGTTCGAACGTCATATGAATTCTCATCTAGATTTAGTGACGGTTTGTATAAACCGTCACAAAAATAGATTTTTTGTGACAATTTGGGGACTGTTACCAATTCTAAAGCGTCACTAAATCTCAATTTTGTTGTAGTGAATATCAAGGACTATCCTTTGATAGACACCATAAATTAAGAACATGCGCATTTTTGACCAAACAAATTAAGACTGGTATAATATCTGAATATTTATGACCAATAATATTAAAGGTGGTCGAATATATATATGTCACAATATTCCTGTCGTTAATGCGATTATATTTTTATTTAGATAGTGATTCCCGTCCGACTCTTTGGATGGAAAAAGAACAGATTCAGTATTAATACTTTGCGTTTTTATCGCCCATTAATCAGTGCATGCTTATGCACTTGTGGGGGCATCAACTTCAAGGACTGACCAAATATTCTTAGGACTCGTTACAAAATGATACAAATAAAAATTAACGACTGATGACAATATGCCATCAATGGTATATGCACGTGAATATGCCATCAATCATAAAGAATATTATCGTACTGTTACAATAGTATATGTACGTGAATATAACTTATTTTCCTTAAAAAATGATAGGGGTACAATTCTCTTACTATCTATTTACTATTTTTTTTATATTTGATTTTTTTTAAAAAATTATTTTAATTAATGATTAAGGAAGTGATTATTAATATTTTTTTTTAATTTTTTTTTAGTAATTAAGGATGTTAAAAAAATATTTTAAAAAAATGATAAAAAAATAAAAAATTTTAAATTATTTATAAATAATAAATAGACAGTGATAGAATAATAAATCTATCACTATCCATTTTCTAATAAGTCAAGCTGGATTACACGTTTTTCAATATAGATAGCAGCTTCTAACATGTTTGCTGTCCTCTTACTTTGTCGGGTCTAATTTATCTTAACTGGATTATTTAGTTGTAGTTTTTTTTTTTTTGGGCTTTGCTCCGTCTTAGTAAAGTTTTATTTTATTGTTATCTTTTTATAATGTTTAGCCTAATTTTAATATTAATATGTAAATAATAATAATAAAATATTAAATAATATCATATCACTCTATTATCCAAATATGCACAGGCTAATCATGCTCTGTTCCACGTTAACATATGTATCAGTCCAGCCGCATTAATTTAGTCCACCATTGCCTCCACGTATGCACTGGCAACATTAAGGAGAGTCTATTATTGGCCCAGCCCAAATCACATGCTAAAGGCCCACTACGGCCTGATACTCTCTTGATTAATAAAGTTGATAAGTCATGATATGTCGATCGGACCATTCTAATTATCTAGAAATAAATTTTATGGCGAGATGCCACATAAAGATAATCTAATCACAATATTGATCTAATATTTCCTCATACCTATATATATGGATATCAAATAATTTTAAAACTATGGACCTGTTTGGGATTACATTAAAAGTTTTAAAAAATGTTTAAATATTCTTAAAAATTCTTTAGTGAAAAAATTAAGTTGTATGAGTGTTACATATTAAAGTATTTTTAATCTCAAATAAGCTAAAAAGTACGTTTGATTTTTTTCTCAAATGTGCTTTTTCAGATCATACGGAACGTAATTCAAATTTTAAAAATACTGTCAATGGACGAAAATATCTATACAACTTTAAGATAATTAGAACTTTTAAACTTTTAAGAATATGATCATAATTTTTACAAATTTAAATAATCGTCATTCCTACTTTAGAAAATATTTTTTTAATTTATTTCTAAACAAACATAACATACTTGAAAGTGTTTTAAACATATAGTTACCAAATAGTAAATAAATTTTTAGTAGTAGAACTTATTACTTAAGTTATAAATTATAAGTCTTAAGATTATAAGCTAGATTTTTTACCGCAATCCTAAACATGCACCACTACTAATAATATATTTGAACGATTATATACTTTCATAACTTATGCGTCAGAATGGTTGTAGGCATATAATACCATTTATCTTTGGCTTGCATGTTGACAATACCGATCGTTGATACATCTTAGAGTATTGTTAATGGATTATACATATGAAAAGAACAATTTTAATGAATATAAAATAAATTTAAATTTTAGCTATTCCATTTATATAAGTTTCCACATTGGAATGGTTATTTTTTTATTATATAACAATAAAATAATATAAAATGAATTTGACTTTAGCTATTCATATCAAATCACCACATTGGAAATCTATTTATTTATTATTTAGTAATGATGAATTAATAATTTAAAAAATATTTAAGTTTTTTAATTATTAATTTATTTTATTTTATCACATTTTACTATTTAATTTAAAGAAACTTATAGAAGTTTATGGATATAGATGAAAAGAAAAGAGAGTATTATAAAAAAAATAATAAAATAAATATTTGATATGTATACAGTAGATATCAAATTTGATATTTTCTTTATAATTACTGTAGCTAAAAATTATAAAATTTGTTAATAGCTAATCTATTACAAATGAATTTTATATCCTATACACTTATGTTTAAATATAAATAATCCAATGAGACTGCTCTTACACATTAACCACGCCAGCTTCTCTTCCTAGATTTTACAGCAAGCGTACGTAGCCCGATCCCACCCCTTCCCACGTGAGTCTCCGAAAGTCACTAGACCCGCATGCATGCGAATTGCCATGTCAGCTTTGCTGACTGACTGACTGACATGATAAGTCCAAAAAGGAGGAATTAAGGAATAATTGTTAAAAATTCATTTTCAAAACAAATTAACAAGGAAAATGTTATGGTCACTCCAAATATACAGTGTAAACGAATTTTTTTATTATTTTTTAAGTATTTTTTAAATATTCTTAATTATTAAAAAAATTATTTACAAATAATCACTTTCTTAACTATTAAAAAAATAAAAATATATAAATAGACAAATTTAATTAACATATTTGAGAGTCATACTATAATTTTTCAATTAACAAATGCATTAATAATGTTCTAATTACATGATCCGATAACAGTACGCAGCAGCAAATTTATTACAAAGAGATTAAGCTCTTAATTTCACACTTTTGTGTGCATCAAATTTATTTGTGAATTTACAAATTGATGTAATTTTCTATGATCTATTATATTTATTTTATAATAAAAATAATTTTACAATATCATCATATAACATACTATATCATGTCAATTTATTTTTTTGTAATTAAAATATTTATCTTGTTTATATATGGAAAAATAATTCGTTCACTGATATTAATATTTAAGACATATATTTAACGAAACGATATGAATTGAAAATAGAAATAATTTTTATAAGATTGAAGATTTTCTTTTTTATCAAAATTTTTGTATATTTTTTTAAACAAAAAAATTATGGATATGTTAATTGATGCACAAAATACTTGTATTTAATAAAACTCTTTATATAGATGACACCGTTGGGAAGGCAAAAAGGCTTAGGCCTGTAACAGCAAGAGGAGCTGCACCAAATGAACCTAAAAGTTTACAAACAAGTAGCACAAGACCAAAACTACCAAGCCCATTGACCTATAACAAATAAAGGTCGAATAAGGATCACAGACAGCAGTATCATTTCATCAGAGATATGCCTGCCTGCCATGACCACAAAGTACCTGTCCTACCTTTCTATTCTCCTACTTTTTCGCCCTGTTACGTGTGAGCGCTGGTGTTCTTTGCCCTTAGGTTTGCGTTTGGATTGGATGCTGAGTGAACATGTTTAACACCGGGACAAGTCCCTTTTATTTGTTGAAACATTTTTTTATTTTTATTGGATAAGTTTTTTTTTTTTTCCTTCATTTACTGTTTTCACCCGAAACGGTATTATTTGGATCTGATGACTATGTGTAGTACATGTCTAAACAAGTAGAGATGAGACTGGATAGAATAACGTTCTTTTTGGGGTAACCTGGCAGCCAGATGAAGCAATATGTGAAACATGGCTGTTCAAACTTATAAATTTGCCGCTCATCACAACAGGTAGCTTACTGTGGGAGAAATTGTCCTTTGCAAATGGGCTCATCAATGATTCGATAGGACTAAACCCCAGCCCCCAACCCCGAAAACATCCCCCTCCCAAAGCAAAGCATGGGGCTGGGAGGGGTGTCCATGGCAACCCATCCTCTGACTGTAGGGATATTGGGTATGCTTCTGAGTTTGGTGGGATTTTCAGAAAATATTAAAATTTTCTACAACTGTTTTACTTTACTAGAAACATTTGTAAGAAGCTTGCCGTTACCACTTCTCTAAGGAATTATTAAAATTATCAAACTTCAAAGGCCACATGTTCCATCTATTAAATGATTGAATTTGAAGCGCACCGTCCATATCTACCAATTATTTGAGCTATGTTGAACTCTCTCTCAACCGGTCATTAATGAGATTTACAATTTAACTTCAAAATTCCAATGCAGTCTTAACATAATTCAAATTTTATAATTGAACTTATATTGTAAGCTGTTAATCAAAACTTTAATCAGAAGTGACCGGGTTATTTATTTAGCTTTTAGAGTCCCCATATTATAATAGCGACGGAGTACAAGTCCTCAACCCAGTGGCCGGCCCATAAGCTTGAATGTTTGAGTCGTGTTTTTTCCACTGATCCACCATCAAACCAAACGAATAATAGATTATTTAAATATCATTGCAAAATTATAGTTCCCTGAAATAAATCAATCCAAAAAATAATAATAATAATCAATTTCCCAGATTATTTTCCCCTCGTTATTACCGAGATCCAAACAGGGTTGATTTATACAAGAACCCTAGTCCGAAAAATTAACACGATCCACCATATGAAACTGCATGTTATAATTATCCTGTAAAGAAAGATAAGAGCATCTTATATTCAAATCTAAACACTTGACTTTGTTCTCTTTCAATCCGTTTCCCTCTTTCTGCCGGCGGGTGGCGAAACTTAGTTGCTACTAGGAATAAAAAAAAACAGGGTCAAGAAATGTTAAGAAAAAAGAGAAGAAAAAAATAATTATACCTTGTACAGATTACTCAACGAGGCAGAATAGCAGAAACCCAAAACGGGTAAAATGGGTAGAGATGGTAGGGAAAGGGAGGAACCGCCGGAAGTCATTGGAATGGGCGGCTTTGGGAAGAATCAACTCCGCAAAGATCAGAACTTTCTTCCACTTTCTTTCATCCCAAACAGCCCATTCCCATAACTTCCAGTAGCTCCAATCTCCCTTTCCCTCTTCTCAGTTACATGACCTCAGCTATTGTTAATTTCTTGCTTTCACTCTTTAAGAATGGCCGCTATACCATAAATAACTTTCGATAGAAGCAAATAGATCTTCGCCTTCCTTATATAGAGACTCCAACCCTAATTGGACCACAACGCCACCTACCCACCCCTATAGAGCTACTGAATTGCAAAATGATCCTTTTAGTTTTACTTATTTGCTTTTGTAGTTTTTTCTTTCCTTTGCTTTTCAAAGCAAATTCTTGATTTTAAAAAATTAATATAATTTTATATGATATGTTATATATATATTTTATAAAAAAATAATTTTATAATTTTGTCAATACATATCAATTTATAAATTTAAAATTTTTTATCGCCAAATATTCTTATTATCAATTTATTTTAAAAAGAAAAAGAAGAAAAAGAGATATTGCAATTAACTAGAAAAATGGTAAACAAAAACATAGAAAAATTAGAATAAATGACCCGTAATCTTCATTTTTATATTTATTATTACTTGCAAGAATCTCATTCGATGTCAATATTGTAAATTAAAAGTTATATACAACCTTAAGAAGATAAATAGATTGAGCGTAATTCTTGTTTTCATGTAAAGAAACATCTCGATCGAGGGTCGAGACACCTTGTAAAATAGTTTTTATAATTATTTGCGTGAGTAAGGGGCTTGACCAATTTTGCAAAGGCTATATATAGATGAGAAAGTTCCAAGCAATTTCTTTGATGCAGAACAAAAGTTCGAGAGTCTTTAGATCTCATCATATCCTTTCATTAGCATATAATAATATAATTTGCTTTTCTATTTTTCTGTCGCTATCCTTTTCGTTACCCCAAATTTCCCGATGCTCAAAGGTAGCTTTTGCACCACGCAAAATCAACAAAAATAAAAATAGAACCAAATTCGTCTAAAATGTCGCACAATCTTCCTTTCTTTTGAAGAGGGACAATGCGAAATATTCCCGGTAACTTCAAGAACATTCATATATTTACCCGGCCCTTTTCTTTTCTGTTTTGAAATATATCTTCTATATATAAAAAGTGTGTATGAAACGGAAAATCTTGTTTTAACGGTTTTTCTTGTTTTTCCGTTAAAGTTAACACCGTTTGTTTTAACGGTTTGGCACATAAAATGAAGACATAAATATTGAGAGAGATAGCATTCAATGTTGTTATATGATTTATTAATCTCAATAATTATAATACTTAATAGTTTATATAATAATAAGTAATTAAAGATTAGTTATTATATTTTTCTCTTTTTCCTTAACATATACACGTGTATTAGGTGCATAAGACGTGAATCTCTAAGTATAATATACGTATATTATACGTTTCATTAACTCAGATTATTGAGTATTTCAAATTTAAAAATCTCATATAATATATAATACAAGTGTGTTTAATCAAAGTGTTTTTTTCCCCATGGTAGTAGGGCGTAGCTTCCGCTAAGTCATATTTCATACGTGGGCTTGCTATGATAGGCACGTGACAAAGGCCGTGATCCTTGAGCTAATCAAGAAAGAGTAAATTCGGCCAATAATTTCAAAATATATTTTATGATTTATATATATGCTATATATAGAAAATATTATACCACAAATTTTATAAAAAGATTATGTTTTAACTTTATGTTGTCCCTGATCGACTCAACCAACAGTAAAATAAGAATTTTAATGTTGTCTCTATTGATTGTCTACAGGATGACATAAATTGATGAATTATAATACAAACATCAAACGACACATATTTTGAACTAACGTTTGTGTTAGACTTTTATTAAATTTTTCGCATACATCTTTGCTAAAATTATAGATGTTATAAATATGTATTGGATTATATGATATTTTGAACTAATTTTTTTATTTTCTCTAATATGCCTTAAATTATTAAGTGACATTAATAATTTTTATAAAATATATATTTTTTTTACAAATAATCATTTCATAAAATTAGACAAACGTGCTTTGCACGTTACTCCCACCTAGTATATATATATATATATATATATATATATAAAAGGGGATTTTCGATTCTCATATGCAAGCCCAAGTACGAAGAGGGCTCAGGTCAATCGGGTAATCCATGAACCCAACAAAGAGCCCCGGACTTTTGATAGAGGTTGACCTACGACATCGAAAGCATGGGAAATCCGACGTAACGTAAAGGAAGAGAGAACACGCCACATAGGCATCCCTCTATAGAGTTTAATTTCATGTGATTCTGAGCATATGCTGAGCACAAATGATCACGGGGAGCCATTGATCATTTGAAAGATGGGGAAGTTGGAACTTGATAGCGTGCATCCACAAGATAAATTGAGCAGAGAGCCACAACGTATTGATTGCGCCACTCCAAAAGCCACGCCGCATTAAAAAAAAAAATTTGACTAAAAAAATTGTTAATAGGACATATATATCCTCTTGACATAGAGCATGGATAGCCAACTGCAAAAATCGTGTATACAATGCAATTTTTAAGTACTAATTAAGAACTCTTTCTAAACTTTCTATTATCTTGCAGTACTAAATTTTAAGACGATACTGATTTTAACATTGGAGACTCTCCAGTCACTACCACGGCCACTGTCTTGCGGTGTTCTCTTTGTATTTGTAAGTCCAAGATAGAAGACTCGAATTATTGAGAACTCGACCTAAAGTTATGTGAAATATAACGTTAACAATATATATATATATAATAATAATAATAATAATAATAATAATAATAATTAGTTTCATGATTCTTATAATAGAAAAAGAAGTATTTCTAATTTTCAAAACTAATTAATGTTATCATGAAATGTAGACTAGTTGAATTTGCTTGCGGCCAAGTGTTGCACGACAATCTCCAACGACCCATTATCTTCGACGACCTAGCTAGCTAGGGTAGTAGGGTCGACACGACAATAAAGTTGAACATGCAACACCAAGGAATTAAATGTACGCAAGGGTTGCAACTGTTCAAAATCATTACAGAGTGAGTAAGACGTGCACCTCATAGCTAGCTGGTATAATTGGGTACCTAATCAAGGCAAAGTATTGCATGCATATCATGTCCACCGTTCATTGATCCAAAAATTTTAGAACTATTGGATATCTTTAACCATTCAGAATCATAATATTTCACCGTGCTTCTAAATCCAACATCCACACATCCACTCTATCGACACTAATCCTGTGGTAATCAATTCCCTCTTGATGACTTTACCTATCTATTAGTCTTCAATAACTTAACATGACTATGTCCATACATAGTACTAAGTTATTTTAATTTAGTTTATAGGTTGCTCATTCTTTGATTTGAACTCTTGATGTCTCTACTCTAATACCAATTGTTAGAAACTCAACTATTGATCAAAAAACTCTAAACTATTGGTAACTAATTTGGTTAAACATTTGACCTTCAGAATCATAGCAGCAAGTAAAATCATAACTAGCTAGTTATAGTTTTGAGTGTAAAAGGAGTGCTTCCTTGAAACCTAGATCCCAACTAATTAAACCAATCTAAGGCTAATGATCTATATCATGTGGTCGATCTTTCCTCGATCTGAAAATTCATGATTATTTCTTTCCCATTAGTAAATTGCCATAGATTAAGGATTTAGCACTTAAGGATCTAGCTTTTATCTGTTTTTTATGTTTGTTTTTTAAAGAACCTGTATTACGTCCTATCAGTTTTGTTGCATGGGGGTGAGTACGTGTGTATGTCTGTTCAGACAAGTTCGAATTCGTGCCTGCAAACTCAAACATGAAAGTATATGCAGCATGATGTCCCGAAAAACAAATTAATTGGCATTAAAGCTTCCTCCGACAAAACTTAAGATCAAAGGAAAACGAATCACAAATGAAAAACAAGGTAAACAAATAAAGAAAACAACATCACAGGTCCAAATTACTTTCAAAAGGACCATATGCAAAGTTAATTACAAAAGGAAAAGACAAAACAGACAATATATAACAGTATCTGATGATCTACACAGTAGTACTACTTAATTCACGAGAAGCCTGTAAAACCTTATATATCTCAAAAATTAGTCTATTCTCAACTTCTTCAACGGAATAAACTGAGGCAGAGCCTTGGCGACCTTTTGGAATGCGTTTTCCTCCAAAAACGTTGGCAGTACTCAAGTACCCTACGTTGCCGGCCAAGTTAACCATCATGTTGATATAAGCATTCTTTAGCTTTGCCCAGATTTTGAAAGGTGACCCAATCTTCCAGCGTAGCTTTGGAATTGCTCTAATCCTCCAAACCCTACGAGGGCTGTCTCCAAATCTCGTGACCTTCATGTTCCTTCGGTTGGTTTTTGATCCATAGAGTCGTTGGTACTGTTGTCTTCGCCAGCATCTCTTTAGGGTACCCTGAATTGGTTTAGGAATTAACTCCATTTAACTTGAGGAAGAAGACGGACGGAAGGGGGAGAGAGAGAGAGAGAGAGAGAGAGAGAGAGAGAGAGAGAATGACAAAGTGGTGAGTCTCACAGATCATATATATATTGAAGGGGGAGAGCATGCCGCATGGAAATCGTGGCCAATTCGAATTGCTCAGCAAGGGCACGATTTTTCCTGTAGAAGTGATAGAAGCTGAAAGTCAGGTCAAATAAAGCAGGTTTGACTAGTATTTAAGTTGCCTCTAGGAAGGATTGGATCGGCCATCAACAAAATGACAACAAACAATATTAAAGTCAGTCAAACTTTGAGGCCTTTTGACAAATATTTAAAGCCTTTTCACCCACATTTGTAATTTAATAAATATTCGTGTTTTCTAAATGAATAAATCTACAAAGCACTTTCATACTCTTTTACATTATTTGTCATGACTCATTTTTGTATATATTTTTACTGAATGATTATTTTTATTTTAATTAATATATTAGTTTATTTATTTTAATTTATTACATTTTAAAATTAATTTTTAATTTATTTGATGTTGTGTTCTATTTATTTTAGTCGTTTTACTGTTTTTAATCTCGTTTTGTTTGATTTGTTTTGTTTTCCCAGAATGAGGATGAGACCTCATCTTTTTCCTACATCTCTTTTTCCCTTTTTCCTTTTTTCCTTTTTCTCTTTTCTTTTTCTTTTTCTTTTTTTTTCTTTTTCTTTTTTTTCTTTCTTTTCTTTTTCTTCCTCCTTCTCTTCCCGATCGGCTCTCTCCCTCTCTCTCCTCACCCACGACGTAAACCACCCAAACCCCTGACCCACCGCCGTCCGGCCGCCGTGCGGCACACCGCCCCCACCGTTCGAACCCCCTCCCTCCGGCGCACCTCCCCACCAAATCCCAGCCCCATCCGACCAGCCGTTTGGCCGGAAAACGCCATCAAAGCTCCCACGGTTTTTGCTCCGATCTGCCGCCGTCGCTCCACCTCTGGCCACCATTTCTTCACCACTTCATCACCGGTCCCTTGCCGTCCTAACCCACCCATTTTCAGCCTCCAATAGTCACCGGAACAACTCCCACGAGCTAGTTTTCCATTTTGGGAAATCCGGCCATCAACCTCCATTTCCGCCGCCACCCACGGCCAACCACCACTTCCAATAGCTTCATAATCATCCTTAGGCCATTCCCTATCAATCCCAAGCCCTGGTTTGTCCCCGTTCAAAAATGGGTATTTTACAACCCACGACCACAGTGAATTTTCACTGTTACGTTGCTTTTTCTCCGCCATTTGCAACGCCGCAAGCTTTCTAAAAATACCATATAGCGCTGTAAGTATTTTCCAAACCCTATTTTCAGATTTAAAAATATATTGCTCATTCAATAATTTTATCTGCTGATTGGTTGATTCCGGACTGAGTCCGAGAAGTTTGGGGGTCGGATGGATGGAGGACGGAGTTGCTTGTTTTATTGAATTATGTTGGTTGATTATTTTTGTGCATTGATATAGCATTTACATTGTGCATGCACGTGTGTTTTTGTGTAATTGTGAAAAGCCTGTTTATTGGCGTAAGTGGACTTACGGGTGCGTGTGTATCACGACCCCAAGCCAGGATGTGGTATTATCTCGGTGGAGCTCCTCTGGTCACTCGGGAGCGGAATAAACTGAGTGATGTCCCATGGGTGGTCGCTGGGCGACGACGGGAGCGGGGGCTAGGGGGTGCTTGGCTACGAATGCGCCAGGCGCAGAACCGGGTATCGCTCTACGCACCGACTCTGTGGCCCTTCGCTGGCGAGGGCTAGAGGATGCTTGGCTACGAACACGCGGGGCGTGGAACTGGGCATCGCTCGTTAGGTGTCACATGTGTGGTGGTACTCTGCGGTGTGGCACTGGAGCCAGGGTGTGCGGATGACCCCTAGGGGAGGTCATTGTGCATACGGGTTAAAATGGATAATGGTTTGAGATGAATAAAGGCCAAATGTGACTTTTGGCGTGATATTTGGAAAGGTTTGTTTTTGAGCCAAATGAGTTTTTTGGCGTGTGTGGAAAATTATGTTTTATGGGTTTTACGCATTAGCATCACTTCATGCATGTTGTTTGAGTTCTATATGTTTTTATCTGGTGGTGTTTAGGTTTTACTTACCTGCGGTACCTTTTTGGTTCCGTAGATTTTGGTGCAGGATTCGAGGATGAGGAGGAGGAGGCTGAGCCCAAGGATGCGGCTCCGCCGGGTTGCTGATGTTATGCTTTATAGTTTGGTTTAAAACTATATTCGTGTTTTGTAATATTTTATTTATGTATGTTTTAAACAGCTTGTATTACGTTAAGAAAAATTCTGGTACTTAATTATATGACTTTCGTTATCCGCTACGTGTTTCTTCGTGCACATATGTTGCTTTTGCACACACTTGGTACTCGTCGATAGGGCAATGACCCGGGTTGTTATCATCCGGACGTCTCGATTTCTCCGTGTCCGTGCATGGGGATTTGGGGGCATCATATTATTAAAAAATATAAATTTATTATTTTACCCTCTATTATTTTACATTGATACGTTGGGTGTGGGGCTGCTGTGTAGCAGTGCTCTTTCTAAATATACCAGATGGATCAACGTACAAATCATGCCTTAAACAAAACAAAATAAAGAGAAACAGAATCCTAAAATACTTCGTAGGTGTTGAAATTGATTACATACATATTTATCCGGGAATGACTCAGAGTTAATCGTCTATATATAGATTCTTAGAAAAAAAATTATTATATTTTTAATTTAGTATATAGAGCTAAAGAAATGATATTTGTAATGCAAACGCCACGCAGTCTCTTAAAAAAAAATGAATTAATACCAAACCCAAAAAAAACCAACTTTTTAATAATATATCTTACTCTTTTTTAAAATAATTACACGGCATTTACATATTCTATAACTATATCTAGCATTATATATGGCTATCTTTATCAGTTAAATAGTAAGATTTGCTTGATAAGATCATATATTCAAATTTTAAAATTTATTTTTTTAATTAAATTATGTCATTTATTTATAATATTATGTGTGCATGTTCGTTTGAAAATAAAATTTAAAAAAAAAATCATAATTTGCTTTGACTACTAGTGATAGAATATGATGGCAACACTGATTGTGGGTTGTTGAATGGCTATAATTGTGCCGCCGCAGCTTAGAAAAATTGAAGGTTCATCGTTGCTGGGGGCATCGCCATCCGCACAATATATAATAAATGAATGGCTAATTAACAAGAAGGTTAATGTTGACCATGCTAGCCAGCTTCTTCAAATTTTCTATCCCTACGGATTGGAGGAGCTGGTAGATCAATAACAGAAAAACAGACCCATAATAATAATAATTAGGCATGTGCAGATGACCCGATACCCCGAGCTGCCCGAGTGGCTCGATCTGACCCGATCCGATATATGACGGGTTACTAATCATCGGTTCACCAATCCGACAAATATAGACGGGTTAGATTTTGGTGTAAAACCGACCAAATATCGAGGTTGGAGGAGGAAAATGACTGAGTGAAGGCTATGGATTCTCTCATCTCTCTTAACTTTTCAAAAAGAAAAAACTAGCACCAAAACCCATAGGCAACAAGTACTCGGAAATGAGCTTTTTTTTTCTTGTTACTTTCCCAAGAAAATGTTAGCCAGACTCGGAAAATGCAGCAAAATTTTCAAAAAGGAAAAATTAGCATCAAAACCCACAAGCAACAAATACCAGGAAATGACCAGCCTTTTTTCCGTCACTTTTCTAAGAAAATGTCAGCTGGACTTGAAAAATGCAACAAGATTTTCAAAATGACAAAATTTTCTGTCACTTTCCTAAGAAAATGTCAGTCGAACTTAGAAAATGCAGCAACAATTTTAAAAAGAAAAAATTAGCATCAAAGCCCCTTCACAATGTGGCGGAGGTGGCGCAGCAAGGCCCGCATGTCAACCAATCGCATTCCGTCCGACATACCGCTGGACATGTGGGCTCCTACCATGTTGGCATCAAAGCTAATTTGATTTCTAGGCTGAATTGTGACGGTTGCTTCATAGACTTACCAATTCAGTTGGTAAAAATAAAACAAGCAATTTTGTTTTGATGGGTCTCGAAGGAGCAAAGATCGAGAATGAGTTTCGAACCTTTCAGTTTTTCTTTCAAAGACCAAGTCGGGTCATTTGGGTTCAACCCGATTTTGTTTTTAATGGGTCGGTGCAGATCGGGTTGTCATATTAGTTGGAAGTATTTGGGTCGGGTCGGTACATAGCCGGTAATTGCATCTTGGGTTGCAGGCCTAATAATAATATACGCAATGAAAACCTACTTTGGTCCTTAATGTGGCTGTTGAAAGTTTCAACCCTCTCCAAAAAGTGCACCGCCTGCGCGCATGCATATGCATGCTTTCCCGGCCGCTAGCACAGAAGTAAGCTGCACTTCATCTAGCACATTTACCGCTAAGCTTGCTATATGCCGGTCTTTATCCCCTGTTGATATCCCGATCCACTTCTGTAACAGGTTGGTTCTGACCTATAGGGTTCTTGACTGATTTATATTCTACGGAAGGGGCTCACGTGAAGTTGAGGAGAACTGGAGAAGGGTGCCGTCGTGCAGAAGTGCTGGGTACTTGTCTGTTTTCAAGTTCAACTCAACTGAACACGTGCGTGGACCGGGCTGGGTAAAGTTGGACTCTTAAGCTGCTGAGATGGGCCGTGCTAGGATAAAGCTGTAGAGTATTTTCTTTGTGTTAGGAATGCTGGGCCAGAGGCATGTCTTTGGGCCATTATGTTTCTGTATTTTCCTTTAATGTTTATTAACTGGGTGAGCCTTGTTTTTGCTTGTGAGGGCCCATGGCCTTAACACTTATCTGCTATGTTGATGTATATTCCATTCAATTCTTCTAGGGTCAGTTGGCCCTTGCAAACGGTAGGCAGTCGGCTGTCAATTATTATATTTATTTAAAAAAAAAATTCAAAGAAATGCAGGAAAGATGAAATACTTGGCTTCTTCTTCTAGTTTAAGGAAATATTGATTGTGGTCTAAGCTGCAATTACATTCCGTGTGGTCTAAGTTTTGGCTTGTTCACATTGTGTGTGCCGCATGCTCGTCTTCTTCATATAGCTGATTCACATTGTAGCTTGAAATAAAGTGAAAAAAACTGAATCTTTATATCACAGTCTTCGACGTTGTCATCTGTAAGCAAACTGGTAAGAGCTTTGTGTGGGTCTTCTTCTTCTACATGTGAGTGTTCTTTGTGTGGTATTCTCTAGTGTGTGGGTTTATATTAATGGAGAAGAGATATTGTACGCCTATCATTTTTACTTAAAACTCTACTTTTTTAAAAAACAGATTCTTTGGATCTTTGCATCATAGTCTCATTTTTACTAAGTTTGCAATCCAACAGCGGCTCCTAAGAACTCTTCCATGCTTTTGTCAAGTACCAGTTACCTCCTTTCTCTTCTCTGTATTAAGAAATAGGTGCTGTAATACTCTGTGATTGAAGCTCTATTTGAAGCTTTGTTCATCCCATCGAAACAAAGCTTATGAGCTTTGGACCGAGAGAAGAGGTAAATGCTCTGCATTACTAGTTGTGGTTATGAAGCAAAATTAAATTTTCTAGTCTCTTATAGCTGTAGGTCCAAATCCAACCGCTTCAGGTCCAAATTTCATAGAATCAAGGGCCATATTCCCTGTTGTTTTCGTAAATAAAATCAAGGCCAAATCCAACCGCTTGCCCACAATGTTTTTTTTTTGTCCAAATGGCGTCATCATTTCTTTCTCTCTTTCTTTATAACCTATTTAGCTCAGATGATGATGGGAGTTTTATAAATAAAATTAGGCTTTCTATGCTCATTAGTCATTACCCAAAAGTTTTTATTCTTTCTTCCTTTTTTTCTTTTTTTTTTTTTCTCCTAAACTGTTGTTTGTTTCGAAAGTTTGGAGTAGATCAGTTTCTATAAACAGTATTACTTGCTCAAATCTATGTTGCTTGGCTTTTATTTTGTCATTGTGACAAATGTTGTTTTTCATTATAGATTTATTTGTTACTCATTAATAACAAATAGAAATCGAAGAGAGGGGGAGAAGGGGGATGGAGACTGAAGACAAGGAAAAGGGAGAAGGAAGAAAGAAATTGAAGTGATAAAATGCGAAGCAGAAATCAAAGTGATAAAACACAAAGAGAAAATGGAATGAAATGAACTGTTTCATTTATGCCACGTTGGCGCTAACTACACGGCGTTTCCCCAAATCGCTTGCATACAACATCATGGTAGGAAGGCATTTTGATTACAAATAGAAATTCTTTTTCTAGTTGTCTCTCTCTCTCTACCATCATCATTACGGAGGTGCTCTTCTCGAAAGAGCAAAAACCCTACTTTTTCCCAAGGATCCTTGGGGAGTGTTACAACTTCCGGCTTGGTACCAAGCTCAAGTTGCGCGCTTGTCACTGATTTGTTTATGTCCGTATATATATATATATATATATATATCAGTTCTGCTACAGGTACATGGGGTTGGGTACTTTTGGGGAAATCGACTGACTTGGTGATAAAAAAGAAAAGAAAAAGACAACAACAAAATGAGAGGGAAACGAAATGAAACCAGAAGAGAAATAGAAATGTTGCTTTTGCTCAAGAGTGTCGTTGCTCGAAAAAGATGAAGAACCCTACCATCCAACATGCTTTAAAATCACCCAATTCAGTTTTTCACTCCATTTTGCATCGTTCTCATCATTTTTCTCAGCCTAGTCTTCCTCAAACTCGTCTTTATTTCTTTAAAATCTATTTTTGGATCTAACTATATATCCAAATTCCATTTCCCAGATTTTTGCTTTCCCGACCAATTTGCGTGTCCAAAGTTGTTGTGATTTTGACCTTTCTTTGGATAACATTTTTGGTCGATCCAACTTGCCTAAATGTCGATTGCTTGCAAGGAATGAAGTGGATTTGTTGAGAATTCTTGTCTGGCGTAGGATTTGAATTATGGGTGTGCATTAAAAGCCAATCATTGTCATGGTGCAGAGAACTGCTAGAAAAAGGTTAGCTTTTCTCTGTTTTGTTAACCAATACGTAGGTCATATATTTATTATTTACTAAGTTGGGGTGATTGAGATTCATGGTTTTTTTCTTTTTTCACTGGTGAGGAGAGGGTGGGCGGGGTTTGATGAAAAGAAGAAGATGAGAAGAACATGTAATCGTCTTCGTGTTTTGTCTTTGTGGTTGGCTGTGGGGAAGCTCGTCTGTGGGAAAGCTTGTTTCATGTTTCATCTGTGGGGTGTTTTAACACACTGTCTTATTAATGTATATGATAATACATAAATGATAATACAGGTATGAGCATGCCGTCAACCCTAAATCCTTCTCCAGTCAATTATTATTGCAGTCAATAATATTGTTGCTGTGTTGGTCGGCGTTAAAAGTTTAAGAAATGGGAATTGTTTATCCTACGGATAAAAGTCATTGATGTCACCGATTATTTTTTATTTAATTATTAAAAAAATATTTTTAAATAACGTTATAATTTTTCTGAAAAAAATATATTTTAAAACGTATATATAAAAAAAAGGGTAGTGATAGGGTAGGTTACTACCCATATACTACTCAAGTGTATTTTAAGTTTATTTATTTATTTATTTTTTAAATATTTTTTTAACATCCTTAATCATTAAGAAAAAAATTTAAAAAATATACAACTTTACTAATATTTATTTTTTTAATCATTAAATAAAATTAAAAATTAAATACAAAAAGAATAATAATAGAGTAGTAACTTATCATTTTCCATATACTAAAATTGTACCCGATATTCGATTCCCAGCTTGCAGCATCAACGTCGAACTTGGCCACTTGGGGTGAAATCCGATACTAAAATTTTCCATATCACTACCTGCAGGGTGCGATCTGAATATTGCGTCATCCAGGCCATCCACTTTCTTGAAAATCAGTGCCAAGTCAGCCTAATCCAACGTTTAGGATTATCTAGATGAGTCAACGCGAACCTGGCTAATCATGAACTCTTATGCTGATGCGCAGCACTGAAACACCGTTTGCCATCCCTCCAACAACGGTTCGAGCACGCACAAAGCCCTGTAAATTGTAATATTTACCCCTCTATAAACCACACAGATCTAGCACAAGACTCTAAGAGCTTCTGTCATCCTCCAATGTCGCTGGGGAGAGAGACGGAGATTAAGGTTTTGGATCTGTCGTCTGATTAGAGTAGGGGAAATGGATGTGGAGAGGTCTTCGTTGTGTAATTGCGTGGTGAACTTTCTGTTGGAGGAGAAGTATCTGTTAACGGCATTCGAGCTACTCCACGAACTCCTCGACGATGGCCGAGACGCCCAGGCAATTCGTCTCAAGGACTTCTTCTCCGATCACTCTCAATTCCCTCCAGATCAGATCACTCGCCTTAACTCGCTCCGAGGTTCTTTCTCTCTCTTGCAATAAATTTGGAAGAAATTGAGTTTACTTTATTCTCTCATGAAGCAAAAACCGAAAATTCAAGAGAACAGTCAACTACGAGAAAAGAATTGCACTATATTCTGCCTGAAGCATTCAGCTAATCAAACAGTGAATGCACCTTTAGACGATTTAAGCCCATACCTGAATCACGAATTGACGTGCCCAATTGGATTTGAGATTTTCTCACTGAATTCATAGATTTCTTTATTGATGCTGACCGCATAACATTACTGATTCTCTTTTCTTCGTCTTTCATTCTTCAAATGCAGTTGCAGACCCTCAAAGTTTGCTAGAAGAGAGAGAAGCAATGGAAGAAAAACTAGCAATCAGTGAGTACGAGCTTCGTTTAGCCCGAGAGGACATTTCAAAATTGAAGGCTGAATTAAACAAGAAAGCAGAAATACCTCATGAAGAATCGCGTGGTAATTTCTCATGCGTGCGTGATGTTTTAAACGGTGTCCTTCTGTAAGTTCCAGCTAATTTGCAGGACAGATCTTTCTGTATGCTGTTTGAGATTATATATGTGTGTGTGTGTGTTTGATGTTTTAAACGGCGTCCTTCTGTAAGTTCCGGCTAATTTGCAGGACAGATCTTTCTGTATGCTGTTTGAGATTAGATGTGTGTGTGCGTATTTCTTTTATGAGCTGCTGTTTGAAATTATATGGTTTGGCGAGATAATATCCTGCATTGACATTGCACTCTATTTGAAGACTCCGTGATCTTTAGTTCTTTAATCAATGAAACTTTATGCTCACGATGAGCTACCAAATAAGCTCACCAAATATATCTAGATGAATCAGTTGTGAGTTTATGACAGAAAATAATAATGGAACCTCTTTTTTTGTTTTTTCAAATTGCAATGGAGGAATTGACAGCCATGCTCGTGTGTATGCACTGGAATTTTATTTTTCAGTCACCATGCTATGCAACGTTTTCGAGATGGACACACATATTTGCACCCTTTTTACAATTGTTGGCAGTTTTTTCCTTGTCCAAACCCTCATAATTTAACTGTAAATAGTGGCATATTAAGATTCACTGTCTACTAGCTAGACTACCGTCATTTTGATTTCTATCTTTTGATTCTTTTGCAGAGTCAAATATAGATGTTTCTGTCAATCATGGGCCAGAATTTCAACGGCAAAAAAGGGATTCTTCCCTCTCTGATTTGGGACCTTTGAAGGATAATGAACGTCGAGATCTTAACTGTGCTGTAAAGGAATATTTGCTTTTAGCAGGGTATCGGCTCACTGCAATGACATTTTATGAAGAGGTATGCAAGACTATCGATTTCAGTTGTCTCTTTTCTGCTCTCTCTCTCTCTCTCTCTCTCTCTCTCTCTCTCTCTCTCTCGGATGACTATTTCTGATTGAGATACGCATATCTGTGTTCTCTTCCCTAGTTTTTTCCTCCTATTTTTCCTTGATTTTTTAGTCAACCTGTTTCAATCACCATTAGAAGACTGAAACGATCACTGTCATGCATTTGTCAGCTGTCTTGCCAGCCTGACCAGAGAGTATTGCTATGAGTGTATATGTGTAAGTTTTTATATTATAAAATTCTACATGACTCAAAAGTTATGTGCAACATGGTATATTTGGATCATGATATGGGTACTAGGATGTGGCATTCTCCTATTCCCGGTATACGGGTACATTGGGGCTAGGCTTAGAAGCTTTACTATTTGGGGTGTGGTTTGCATTAGAATGCTTGTTTTGGTCGGTTTGGTCTGTACATATACACATGTATGCACTCTCATACGGAAGCATACACATGTATTTATGTATGCAAAAATATATGGAATCAATCAATGGCATGCTCATCTCTCCCTCCATCCCTCTCTCTCTCTTCATTCTTATCTTCCCCTTATTTTTTAATATCTATAAAAAAATTTTAGCCAAACATCCCTTCTTTATTCAATGATGCTTAACAAATACAATAAATTGGCAACAACAGTTTTTAGGAATGGAAAATTTCTAACATTTTAAGTCATTGTAAAGTCTTCATGCATTACTGGAAATATACAACAAATGAGGGAAGCTTTAGAAAACTTTAATATTAGACAGGATATCTGATTCTCAGTGGTGGTTGCGATTAAGATGGAACTGGAAACCATATAAAATCTTGAAGAATTATCATAACCTTTTGGTATGTTCATTTCAGGTCACTGATCAGAATCTAGAGGTTTGGCAGAATTCACCAGCATGTGTACCAGATGCCTTACGGCATTATTACTATCAGTATCTTTCATCGACTACAGAGGCTGCTGAGGTATTCCCTGAGATATACAGGCAAATTGCTTCTTATGTATTCTTAAAAGTCATTGCCTTTTACTAGGCTCCACCTGGCTTGTTAAAAGAGGATTTGCACCTTTGCGATCCTTTTTGGTTTTCTTACAGTTGATCTGCAGTATGCTCAATAGATGTTATGTCACTGAGTATAAACTGGTTAACTGATACCCCTGGGATTAGTCGGGACTTTGTTCTTGGATGCCTAGTGCCAATAATAAATAAAACAATAAATAGGTTAACTGATGAATTGAACTTTAGATGATTGGATGAACAGCAATAAACTAAAGTCTACTACATATAATGAGCACATGAAAACATTTAATCTCTGTACCCTTTTTTCAGTTAGACATAACACTGGAGGTGTTGACCTGAAAGTGCACACATATCAGTGTGTCAATTGGAATTGATGACGTGATACAATAGAACTGTCAATATTGGGATATTAATACGGTAGATCAACATTCCTCAAACTAGCATTCTCTCACTGGATTATTAACCTCAATATGCAAATTAAGATCTACAGATTTGGACTGACACCAGTCTTATCCTTAAGAGTAGTGAATTTTGTCCATATGTTCATTGCTATTTCTTTTGCCAATTGCCATTTTACAGAATGTTTTTCCATTCTTTCTAAATCCTTTAATCGGGACATTACTGTAATAGATACCTGATCCCTATGCTGTAGATACTTAGGGCACCTCGTTTAATGTTTTTTGTAACTCTTTCAATTGTCTTCTTGCTCTGAACTGTGGATAAATTTCAATGCACCTTCTGTTGCAGGAGAAAATTGCCATGCTTCGGGAAAATGAGTCATTGATAAAATTAAATGAGAGGCTTACTCATGAAAAGGAGTTCCTATTAAAGAACAAAGATTTGGCCGATGGTCAATTAGGTACATTGACTAGATCTTTAGAAGCTCTTCAGAAGGATCTTAAAGACAAAGAAAGCCTGGTACTTCTCCCTTACTGCAATGAATTCTTTAGAAGATCTGGTTATTTCTTGACTATGTGAGATAATTATTTTTGGTTATTTCTTGACTTTCAGGTACAAGGTTTGAAGCAGTCCTTGGAGCACCAACGGAAGGAGCTCAATGATTGCAGAGCTGAAATCACTGCCCTGAAAATGCATATAGAAGTATCTCATCTGGGACAAAATTTGGTAGCTAGCAATGTTGATCATGTCCAATCCCTGTCTTTAGAAAAATACAAGGAAGACATAAATTTGCTGCAGAAGGAACTAGAAAGTTTGAAAGCAAAAAATAGGATTGCTCCTGGTTCTATAAATTCTATCAATTCAGAAAAAGAATCTGCCCAGACAGAAGAGAAAGTTGTTGAGATACTTGAAGATAAGAGTATAATATCTCATCCAGTTGATGCAGCATCAGAAGTTGTAGATAATTTAGTTTATCAAGTACAGGCTACCCAAACTTTTGATGACAACACAGATGGATCTGAGAAAGTTTCACAAGAGTTATCAATAAATTCTTCAAATGATATTAGTATCTATGAAAATGTTGAGAATGTTTCCAAACCCAATGGTGATTCACAATCAGAAGAAAGCAGGCTACTTCCAAAATCAGACAATTTATCTGGTGAAGCTAATCCAGAAAAAATGGCAAGTTCATTTTACTCTAGCTTTAGGTCGTTATATAGTCTTCCCCACAGGGCTCCACCGGAAGTTTTTTCTTAGGCAGGGGCCTGGCCTGGGTTTCTTATTGTGTCAATCTTGTGGTGCCTCTTATTGTTCTTAATGGGCCCCTCCATTTAAATTCAAAACCTCTTAAGTTCAATTTAAGAACTTAAATCCGCATCCCCCCTACCTCCCCAAAAATTTAAACGAATAATTTGCATGTGCTTATATGGTGGAAACAGATTTAACTAGGTGGTAGAGTTGCAAAAACACCTCTTTCTTCCATATTTTTGGACCTTAGCTCCGTGGATCAATATTCCTAATTTTTTGCAGTCCATATTTGACATATATTTCTACTTTGACAGGGCTTAGAAACCATTCAGATCTTGGCAGATGCCTTGCCCAAGATTGTTCCTTATGTCTTGATCAACCATCGCGAGGTTTGCTTTTAGCAACATATTTTATCCTGCCATTTATCACTGGAGTTTTCCAATGAAATGTTGTGTCTATGATATATTGGTGTTATTTCTCTACAGGAACTTCTTCCTCTGATAATGTGTGCGATTGAGCGCCATCCAGATAGCACCACTAGAGATTCCTTGACCCACACTTTGTTTAATTTAATCAAACGTCCAGATGAGCAGCAGAGAAGAATTATAATGGATGTAGGTTATTGCTTGAAAAACTAAATTTGTGTAATAGGGATACTAAGTTCTGAACGTTGTAATCTGTTCGACACTGTTTCAGGCATGTGTCAGCCTTGCTAAGAATGTTGGAGAAATGAGAACAGAAACAGAATTGCTTCCTCAGTGCTGGGAACAAGTAAGTTTTGCATTCTTGATGAATAGATATCATTATACCCATTCTGTTGCTTTTACCTCAAGCAATAGGTGTTCAATCTTTTGTTTTATTAGCAGCACATAATGGTTTGCTCTTTTCTATTTCTGTTTCTGATTTTCTGAATTGCTGTTCTTCCTTTACTTCTGCATGGGGGGTTCTCTTGTATAATTCATGTGTACAAGGGCTGCACCCCTCTATGCTTTTCTAATGAGATCAAATTACTTATAAAAAAAATTATTTTGTTTGAATGTGCAGATAAATCACATGTATGAGGAGCGCAGGCTGCTTGTTGCCCAGTCATGTGGAGAGCTTGCAGAATTTGTCCGGCCTGAGATTCGCGATTCTCTAATTTTGTCTATTGTGCAACAACTTATTGAGGATTCTGCAACTGTTGTCCGGGAGGCTGCTGCTCAAAATCTGGCTTTGCTGCTTCCACGCTGTCCAAATGTGGAGAAATATTTCAAGGTCAGCCTCACTAAATATGCTTCGAGGCAGTCATGGAGAAGAATTCTGACTTGACAGATTTGGCTGCAATGTAAGCTCTAGAACAGGTTGACGATCACACATGATCTAGGGAATGGAGCCTTTTCCCCTTACCATAATATGAAGACTTATAAGATAGGAGAAGATGTAAAATAAATCGAAAAAAAAGTTTATCCAATGCTTTATTTTGTTTGTTGACAGGTGGAGGAGCTCATGTTCCAATTAATATGCGATCCTTCTGGAGTTGTGGTTGAAGCTACACTCAAAGAACTAGTTCCTGCAGTGATAAATTGGGGAAACAAATTAGACCATATTTTGAGAGTTTTACTTTCCCATATCTTGAGCTCTGCTCAGGTATGCTGCTTTTTGTATTGCTTAGTCAGTTATTAGTGAGAACATCCATTTGCTCTGGATTATATATTTATCTTTTCTTTATCTAATATTGCAGCTCTGTCCACCTCTTTCGGGGGTTGAAGGATCCATGGAGTCGCATCTTCGAGTTTTAGGAGAACGAGAACGCTGGAGTGTTGATGTTTTACTGAGATTGCTGACAGAATTGCTTCCTTGTGTGCACCAGAAAGCACTTGAGACATGCCCATTGTCTTACGATCCTGAAACATCAGGAACAACATTTTCAACCTCCTTGCTTGAGTTGTATGCAGGGTATCTGGTTTTTCCCCTTGTATTTTTTTTATTAATTAATTTAATTGAATTTATTTTTATTTTTATTTTTTTTCTGGTTATTACATAACCTTTTCTTGAGATAATTTCATTATTTCATTTGATAGCCTTGTTTCTACCATAGTTATTTCTTGAGTTATTTTTGTATATGACTGAATAGGGGACGTGTTGAGTGGCCTGCATTTGAGTGGATGCATGTCGACTGCTTTCCTGACTTGATTCAGCTTGCCTGTTTGTTACCTCAGAAAGAAGATAGTTTACGAAATCGAACTACAAAGGTACCAATGCATAACCTTATGGCTGTTCATGTTAACATGTTTTGTCTATATGATGGGAATAGTACTCATCCAGTTGCTCTTGATTTATATCTTGGTAATGCAGTTTTTGTTGGCTGTATCGGAACAATTTGGGGATTCTTACCTCACGCACATTATGCTGCCTGTATTTTTGGTAGCAGTTGGGGATGATGCTGATTTGACATTTTTCCCTTCTAGAGTCCAATCAAGAATAAAAGGTTGTGGATCTTAACATGCTCTGTTCTTTCACATCATTGTGAGATGTTTGACTGTTGCTTGATTACAGGTTTGAGACCAAGAACTGCCATGGCTGAGAAACTCGCTACTACGTGTGTCTTGCCACTGCTTTTGGCAGGCGTGTTGGCTTCTCCTCCTAACCATGAAAAATTAGCAGATTACTTGAGAAAGCTGTTGATTGGTGGTAGCATGGAGGAAAGTACACCTACAAAGCGCAATGAGATTTTCAATGCTATCCGTTTCCTTTGGTTGGTATATCAGCATCACTTTAGAACGAATTATTTATTCTACATTATTTGACTGATGGGTCTTTTCTGTAATGCAGCACCTTTGAAGAACATCATGGTATGGTTTTTAATATTCTGTGGGAAATGGTTGTCAGCTCCAACATAAATATGAAAATAAGTGCTGCTAATTTGTTGAAAGTCATTGTAAGCATACCCACTTTGTGAAACTATGACTTCCAGCTGCATCTGACATTGAGATTAAGACTTTTATAATTGCATTTGTTTAACAGGTACCATATATTGATGCAAAAGTTGCTTCT
The DNA here is from genome assembly GCF_018687715.1 of Carya illinoinensis. NCBI lineage: Eukaryota > Viridiplantae > Streptophyta > Magnoliopsida > Fagales > Juglandaceae > Carya > Carya illinoinensis. The sequence goes on along the minus strand of NC_056755.1, from coordinate 3,796,785 downwards.
ACTCACATTTTGCCTGCTCTAATTACTCTGGGCTCTGACCAAAACCTAAATGTGAAGTATGCAAGCATAGATGCATTTGGAGCAGTGGCCCAGCATTTTAAAAATGATATGGTACACTTTCGTTTTTCTTGCCCTGACGCGGTAATGGGACAGTTTAATGCATTTGGCTGATCAAACTTTGATATTTCCTAGATTGTTGATAAGATACGTGTACAAATGGATGCTTTTCTTGAAGATGGGTCTCATGAAGCTACTATTGCTGTGGTTCGTGCTATGGTTGTTGCTGTACCACATACAACGGAAAAATTGCGAGATTATATCCTCAACCTTCTTTAATTTTTTATTTTTTTTTAAGGTCATGGATCCTCACCAAGGTAGGACCCTCCCATAGGGAGAGTCAAAACCTCACCCACTAGAACCATGTGTCGGATAATCTAGGAAAGCTCCTTGGTGCCAATTCGGAGAAGTCTACAGCTCATCCCAAATCTGTCCTTTTATCACTAGGCTGCACCCTGAAAGCCTTCCCCGCCCCCCCCCCCCCCCCCCAAAAAAAAAACCCATAAAACACCTTTTTTTTTTGGCGCTTCTCATTTGGTGTTTTTAAGTAGATGCATCATTTTTCTAGTTGGCTTCTAATACCAAGCCACCAATTATGCTGTTTATTTCTTTAACATAAGATACATCTTTTGTCCAAGATTTTCCAACTCTCATCCACCCCAACTTCTGCAAGTGATGTGCTGCGTCGTCGTGAGAAGGCCAATGCATTCTGTGAGGCAATTCGTGCTCTGGATGCTACAGGTTTGCTTTCTCTTTCGCTTTTTGTTTCTTTACATGCTGAATGTATGATGCTGGATATAACCTTTGCTTATTGCAGATCTTCCAGCAACTAGTGTTAGAGACTTCCTCCTACCTGCTGTGCAGAACCTATTAAAAGACACAGATGCACTGGATCCAGCACACAAGGAAGCCCTTGAAATCATAATGAAGGAAAGATCAGGTGGAACTTTTGAGACAATCAGTAAGGTGATGGGTGCTCATCTCGGACTTGCCTCATCAGTGAGCAGTTTCTTTGGGGAAGGTGGGCTGCTAGGAAAGAAAGAAAGTACAGAGCCGCCACAAGAGCCTCCCAAGTCCCCAAATCCGTTGCCACCACTGCCAGTAGAGGACACTAGATTTGGTCGTATCATGAGGGGCAATTTCACAGACATGCTCAGGGTAAAAGTAAAGAGCCAAGAGGAAACTCAGAACCCATGAAGTCTGATTTTGAGCTATCAATGGTGTCCTGTGGGGATAATTTTATTTTATTTTTATCTCCTAATATGTCAGTTGAAGCGGTTTTTGTTCCCTGTTTAGCAGGTGATGGACTGAAAACAGGAATTTTCTTTTTTTTTTTTTTTTTCCTATTATTATTATTCTTTTGATGGTTTCATTGTGGGATATCAAAAGTAAAAAGGGGGTGGGAGGGGTAAATTCTTGCTGAAATTCTGATACGTTTTAATTGCTAAATAGCTCAAAATAATATGAACTTTTGTTCAATATTCACTAGGACGTATACGCTGCCTTGATTTTAAGCTTTTAGGCGATAACAAAGACGACGTGATTTCGAATTCTCATGTATCCATCTCCACATGTTTATCTTCAAATGTTCAAGGAGATTTCATTCTTGTACAGATAATATATATAATCGTTTTATCAAAGTAGCTAGCCATGCCCCATACATGCATCATGCATGCAATATTTATCGGGCCGGCCGGGTTTGTACTTTTACCGAATTTCTTCAACTTTTCATGGAAAAGAGAGGAAAAATACAAAATCTATATTTTTGCTTCTGAACAACAGATTGGTGAGAATAATCTGTCGACCCATCTATCGACAGATTTGACCAAATCTCACGAATTTGAAAGTGATTATTCATGAAAGTACTACGTACTAGACGTACGTCCAGACCTTCAATTTGAAACAATCGATCGATCGAGTACCGTATTGCAAGAGATGTTATATATTGAACCTTTTAGAGTTGGTCCCGTGCATTGTACTGCGCATGTTGGAATTAATGAAGCGATTCAGCTTTGTAAATTTGGCCAATTATAAACTAATTAATTAAAATTCACTCATGCATGCATGCAGTCATATTGGTCATGGCTTGGAAAAAGAGGCAGCCGTGGCCGCCCCTGACGCGTGAGCAGTGAGTCATCATCACCGACCTTTTAACAAACATTAAAAGGTGTTAAAAAAAAAGACATTAACAAGGTGGTCAAGGGCATAAATACATATCATTAATGCATTTATTGATCCAACTCTTGGGCGTGATCATCACGAGGCTTCCCTACAATAATAAAATAAATAAAAATAATTGCACGAAATTTTTTTATATTTTCATTTCTTTTTCCCCTACAAACTCTTTTTATTGATTATCGAAGGGGGCTTCCCTCTTGAAACAAATATTGCTTTAATGAAAGTGAGGATGTATGTTTTGATCTGAACTACTACAAGTGGATAAGTACTAAAGCTAGCGCGCCCTCCTATAAATAATATATACACGTACCTATAATTTATGGCCACATCATGTGCATGCCCATCCATCCATCCATTAAAAAAATACTCTTACCTATTTTCTTTAATTAATTAATTAATAAAAATTTTATATACAGTCTTTTTTTGTACTCTTTTGTGCACTCCAATGATATGATTGGTTAGATATTAAAAAAAAATTAATCCAACCAATTATATCAGTAGAGTACACAAAAAATATATAAAAATAACTGTATATAGCATTACTCATTAATTAATTATCAAGAATATCGTGATCTTTATCCTCATGAGCTTCCGGCGGCCTCAGCTTTGACCCTTCTATGTCTACCTAACTAGGTCCCAATTAAGATAAGCATGACTAGCCAGCCAAGTGTCAAGTCTGCCCCATCTTCCCGACCAACACTTGGTAACTACACTCTGGTTATAACGTGAGGTGCAGGTGCTAACTAGCTAGTAATTAATATTTTAATTTGCATCATGAGATCTCTTTATATATAAAATCACATTTTCTTTCCATAAAATGTACGTATATTAATTAGCTAGCTAGCTAGTTATAGTTTAATTTATTTAAATTACTCAAAAATAATAATAATCCTATTTTACAAATACTAATTTTTAATTAATTGACAAGTGTTGCAATTACAAAAATTTTATAAAATTAAATTTATAAATTGACATAATTTTATATAACATATTAGATTTATTTTAAAATAAAAATAACTTTATGATTTTACGAATCATATTAAAATATATTATGTTATGGGTTTATTTTTTTATAAATCAAGCATTTACCTAATTAATTTTGATAAATGCAAAAAACGAAATCCTAAATGGAATTTCGCTCGATCTTACGCGGCGCGAGGACTGCGCGCATGTTTCTGACTTCCGTTTCTCTAACCAAAGACTAACAAAATATAAATAAAAACCTTAGCGCTGTTCGTTTTCCTCTTAAAGCTGTATATATCTATCTCTCTCTATATATATATATATGTGTGTGTGTGTATATGGAAAGAAATCCAACTTGTGAAAACTAAACTAGAGTATATCGATCCAATCTTGAAAGTCATAGTTCAATCCTTCTCATCATCACTGTCATGGCCTCAGATCTCTCCGTGATCCTCCCTCGCGTTCTCATCGTCTCTAGACGTAGCGTTCGCAAAAACAAGTTCGTCGATTTTGTGGGTACGTACGTTCTCTTTCACATCAAAGTTTCATGTATAATCAAGTTTCACATGAGCCGGCATATATATATATATATATATATGTATGTATTCTTCATTTCTTTTTTCCTCTTTAATGATACGGCGAAATTTTGAAATATTGTTGTTATTTATTTTATAAGAATACGCTAAAATTGAACATGTAATAATTCTCAGGTGAGTATCATCTCGATCTTATAGTAGGCTATGGTGCAGTACCTGTCATTGTTCCCCGTGTTCATGGGGTTCATATGTTATTAGATAGCTTTGAGCCCATCCATGGCGTTCTTCTTTGTGAAGGAGAGGACATTGATCCATCTCTATATGAGGAAGAAACCTCTGGCCTTTCGCCAGAAGAATTAGAAGAAATCAGGGGGCTTCATTCCAGTGATACCGCCATTGATAAAGAGAAGGATACGATCGAGTTGAGGCTCGCAAAGCTTTGCCTAGAAAGAAACATACCCTACTTGGGAATCTGCAGGGGTTCACAGGTATTAAATGTTGCATGTGGGGGTTCCCTATACCAAGACATAGAGAAAGAAGTATCAAGCAAGTGCCCAGATGAGCAGAGAGTCAAACACATTGATTATGACAATTATGATGGGCATAGGCACGTGGTTAAGGTGGTGGAGAATACCCCCTTGCATCATTGGTTCAAGGATTCTTTGGAGGAAGAATGGAAAATGGGGATTTGGGTGAATAGCTATCATCACCAAGGGGTTAAGAGATTGGCTCAGAGATTTGTTCCAATGGCATTTGCTCCCGATGGTTTGATTGAAGGGTTTTATGATGCTGATGCTTATAATCCAGATGAGGGTAAATTCATTATGGGACTCCAATTTCATCCAGAGAGAATGAGGCAGACGAACTCTGACGAATTTGATTATCCTGGATGTCCATTTGCTTATCAGGTTTCAAGATTGTGATTTCATATATATATATCATGACCTCTCATCTAAGATATATGCAGCAGCAGATTTGATGAAATTGATGTTTGGTTTATCCATTTCTTAAATTATTAATTTACTGTTGATATGGGCAGGAATTTGTGAAGGCGGTTATTGCTTATCAGAAGAAACGTAATAGCACAACATCAGTGCCAAAACCCATAAAGCTCGATCGAGAAATGGAGAATAAAAGAAAAGTTATCATGCGGAGTTTCTCACTCGCAAAAAATATCTACGCAACTGGCCGTGGTATGCATCCCTGGAAAGAATCTGAACTCGAAGCTGGAGCAGACTTTCTTGAGGTACTTACTATTAATGTACCAAAATACAGATCAAAGAATCCAGCTTTCACATATATTTCAAACAATTTTTTTGTGGGTTTCCTCATTATAACAAATACAGGCATGATTCGACCTTTTTGTTTTGTTTCCGATTGTGTTTCTTATTTGTTTTGATCTTGAGTTGCAGTCGAACACAGCGCTGAGCGTGCAGCAAGAAAATAGGCTGAAGCAGATGGGTGCAACAGTGAGGAATGCGGGTTCCTACATAGAAAGATTGAAGTTGAACGCGGAGAAAGAAAGGTTGGCAAGGATTGTGATGGGGAAAATGACAGTAGAACAGCTATCTGATCTCATGTCTTTCTACCACATGTTGGGGCAGATATGTTCAGAAGTGTTGGAAAAAAAGCTAAGTGGGATTGTCAATGACCTTGGTTCTTGAAAGGATGATCCAGTGCGCACCAGTACTCCTTTGAATGACTCACATGATTCTTGGTTTTTGGACTGTGTATTTCTCTCTCATCTATTTCTTTCTTTTTACAAGATAATAAGATATTAACTTATTTTTACTTTTTCTTTTCTTCTCCTTCCCTCCGTGAACATGAAACAAAACCACCAGCATAATTTCTGAACACGCGATTACTTTCCGTTTCTTTTCATTGCCTTTTATTGCTAACTTTTTTTTTTCCTAATAATATTAGAATATAAATTAAAGATATACAGTTATAAAATGCGTAAATATTATATAATCATTTTAAAAAAAAATTAAATTTATCATTAAAAAATTAATTTTTTTTAATATAAATTTCATATTTATTCATTTTTTAAAAAATAATTAAACAACATTTATTTATTCACGATTGTAACTATTATTTCTCTAAATTAAATGATTAATCCGATGGTTCAGAAACTTTATATTCGCCATAACACTGGCTTGCATGCAATGTCCAAAATATATACAAGCATTTGTGGGTTACCACAGAAAATGAATCGGCCAATGAAAGTTACAGAGATTCTGTCAAACAGAAAGAAACTTACAATATCAATTTTCAAATTAAATCATTCGATTTGGACAATAAAATTGAAAAAAAAAAATCTGTCAAAATTTTCGAGCAATTTTCCCAACTAAATTTGTTTCATGATTGTAATTTATGTTGTCTATTTCCAACAATATCAAATAATAAACCATAATATATTTACAGAAACAACCACCTAGACATTCTCTGACTTTTCCAAATGAAACAGTGTATACATCAGATAGGTTTCATCCGTATTTAGAAGATGGGATGGGAGTTTAGATTTTGCTGGTAAAAGCCTTCACGTGTAAACTGACTTCGTATAGTTCTTACATTAACAGTCTGGATAGAGCAGCTATATATGAACAATCACACATTACATGGTCAATGTTTAAGGCATGTTTCTTCATGAGATATTAATCCACCAAAGCGAATATATATGTGTCTAGGAGAGTTATTTTTAAGCTCCTTGTTAGAATAAAAGAAGCGTCATTGCGACTGTCTCTGCTTGTCGTTAAATTCTGCTGATTCAACTGTCTTTCCATGCTTCTTCTCATACTCCTGCTTCAGTTCCTACAAACGCTTAGATACCTAATCATCATATAAAAATGTACTTACGCCAAGTAATTGGAAAAAGAGTGAGGAATGAAAATCCAAGGACCTCAAACAAAGCATTTCAAGCACCAGAAAAGAACTACATGGAGACGATCAGAGTACACAGGCACTTGCAAAACCAACACCATTTACAGATGGATGAGAAACGGAGAGAGGACCTTCATTGAGTAGGCCAATGGTAATAATGTATCTGGATCCATTGCATCCTCGGGGAAGTTCCGCAAAGCATGTATGAGTTTCTCAAAAGGTAATTTTGTCTAATAAAAAAAAAACACGGCAAGCAGGCATTAGACTATTAGGTCAAATCTTGAGCAGACAAAAGATCTTCTGATACTCACCAAATCATCAGCGCAATACTTTAATAGGGCCAAACCAACCTTAAAAACAATTTTAACACCCTGAAAAATATAAATAATAGATATATATATATATCAAGTTCCAAACACGATAAAAATGCTTGCAAGGAAAGACATATAATGTTACCAATCACTAACCTCATAGAGAAAGACATCCCAAACTCGAAGAGCCAAGTGGAATGGAAAAGAGTATGAGAAAACTGTAATGAACCACTGACTTGCATACATGCTAGGGTTTATCATCTCTTGGGAAAAATGCTCCCCCAGCTTCGGCAAATGCTCTCTCACCAAGTGATCAAACTGAAAAAGATACTGCTGTACCAGAGGTAGCCCCGCCTATAAACAAACATATCACAAGAGATTTAAGAGAATCAAAATATATTTCTCATTGCAATCAAATCAAAATAGATGGGACTTTGGCTTTAATAATGAAAAATAGACAATTCAACAGCCCTTAGTGTATGAATAGTTATATGAAATCATAACCTTCATCTTCAAGTGACATTAGCATGATCCCAAAATATTTGTGGACGAAAAAATCACTTCAAATTATGATTTAGGATGCTAAGAGTAAAACAAGTGGGCCTCTCCCCCCCCCCCCCCCCCCCCCCAACCTCCCTCCCATTTTGCCTACTTGTGCCATATATGCCTGAAGTCAACATATACTACTTCTCAGAAAGTTATCATTTAGTCTTTTTTGATAAGTTGTTATGGTTTAATTAACAGACAAAAATGCATAGAACAGTATTAGTATGCTCTGGAAAAAAATATAAAATTTTGGATTACTAGAGACTACCCTTTCTTCTGGCCAGCATATGACAAAACATTAGAAGATCTCAGTCGAAAGATACCATCTAGATTTGTCTTAAAAAATTAATCTGTAGCAGCTTCAACGGGATTCTAGAAGCCACTCTTGAGCCTGATTTGTTATGGTATAACGTGGGGTATAATTACAAAAGCTAGCATTAAGCAAAAAAGTCATTTCAAGTTCATTGTTTTTCCTAGATTATAGCCACTTCTTTTTGCACTATCAAAAGAAATTTGAAAAACTAGAACAAGTTCACTTATTATATAGATCAAAATCCCAACTGACCTAGCAGTCAGCTTAAATTCATTCTTACAACCTTGCATTTTTCCCGACATGCTAAGCTGGCTACACCTCTAAGATGAGAAAAAGGATGCATTTACAGAGAAAAAGCTTACCAGATATAATCCTTCCATTGGGGCATGGACAGCTCCTTTCAGTAATGCAACCAATAACCAGAAAGCGTCCTCTTCACTCATATACAGAAGCAAGAGACCAGCTAAAAAACCCATTCCCTGCATTTCAGATCTATCATTTAGTATCATAGATTTATAGACACAGTAAATAGAATAGCAATTAGAGCATCCAAGAGTTAAACCTGAACATATCCAACATCTCTGTCAAAGACAGAGTATGCCTTCAAAACATTGTAAAGTGACCTTTGACCAGGTCCATGTCTCTGCTGGAAGAAAACGTGTGAGGGAAACGTACGAGAAATGTCTCGTATTATGTCTAGTTCTGAAGCTGACGTCTCATATATTACTAGTTGCTGCAAGAACATAAAATCCCATCAGCGTAACACATAAAGATGTGCAAGTGTCCATGGCATGGAAGAACAGCATTTAATGAAAATGAACCCCGAATATTTCAAGAATCAACCAAAGCCAAGAATATCGATTCTGTTAGGGAGGAAAACAGACTGGACTCTGTTAAGATGCTGAACAGGATAAGAGCAGTGCTAGTTCTTTGAAATTAAAGAAGGAAGAATTAATTAACTTGAAAGACTCATGCCTGGCAAGATAAAAACAGGACATTAGCAGAATGACGTGATTTTTACCCAAAACTTCCACATTATCATGGTGTATAGCACTGTATGGATGCCAAGTTAACATTATCATTTAACAGCAAAGTTTTTTTTATGAGTAAAATTAAAATTTTATTAATAAAAAGAAGGCAGTTATCCAGACACAGTTTAATAATTACTCTTTACCCAACACAATTTGATAATTAACCCAGGCTGGCCAACATTAGCTCAGCTCAGGGAAAGATTACTGGATTTGAGTCAAAACCGTTTGGTCAGATTAGAAAATAAAAAGGTATGGATTTGCTAAGTTAACAGCACAAAGCTAATGTCCACAATCCACCTAGGGCATCAAATTTGATACTGGAAAACAATCTTCTGAGTATATAACACAAACCAGGTCAAAATGGCCATATAATCAAATATATGCAAAGCATAAGGTAACCTGAAATTCTGAGTTGCCAAAACTAAGAACCATGCCCAACTTCCCTAACTAAAGCGAAAGCTCTGTTACCAGATTATTTATCGTTTGATGTCAAACAAAATCTCCGCATTTCCAGGACACTTTAATTGCACCACAGAAACCAAGCTCCAGAACCTCAACCAACTACCATCTTTTTTTAGATAGTTGTGATCTTCCAACGAAGCCCCACTTTGGTAGTGCAAAAGGCTTAACCAAAGCATACCTAACGATCAGTCAGACACTCATTTTCAAGTAGAATTCATTCAAGAGTTACTTATCAAGAAAAATTCACCCAAGAGGTGTTCCTAAGCCAACATGGCAAAAGTGTCACCCAAGGCTTCTCACCAGTCTCATTCCAGTTTTCACTGCATCATGGATGCAGATTCGATACTCAATAGTCATCGCTTCACATAATAAGTACATTTCTCTTTGTCAAGCAAGCAACCTTAGCTGTGGATGTATGATTAAATAAGAAATCATTTTTATGGCTGCGGTAGGATCATGAGCTTCAGTTTAAATGTACACAAAAATTGTTAGATATGCAGGTATGATGCAAACCTGCACCAGTTAATATGGCTAATCTGGAATAGAACAACTGTGGTGAATTAATCTATGTCTTGGTCCTTCTCATTTGTAGTAATATGCAGCTAAATCAGGTGGGAAAGGCAGAAAACCACTAAAGCAAATGGACCTCAGCAAGTACGAGCATGTTCTTCTAGGAATGGACGTGACATTCAAACCCTAAACTTTGGGCTACTGCCAGTAGCATCACCCTTGCTTGCAATTATCACAAGGCTCTCTGAAAAAAGCAGCCTAGTTCAAAGCAAATATAAAATATGCAGCAGTTCCATCTCACCAATTAAGAGGCATGATATTTTTAATCATTTAAGGTTTTCATAAGAGAAAGATAAATGCAAAAAGGTCAATTGCTATGCGCCACGAAAACAATCAACACAAGTCAAACTGTAAATCAACTCGAAATCTAAATCCACATATCATTCATGTTATTCTACAAAAATCTAAAAGTCTAATCCCAACTAGCCCATTCCATTCCATGAGAAGTGAAATATTGTTGAAAAAAATTGTCATGAATTAGCAAAGAGGGTGAAATTCCTTCTCCCATGATCATTAAAGAATCAAACACAAACTCATGCAGTCCACAGAGATATATCAGGCAATGGCAAAGGTAAAATGGATATATCTTCCACTTATCAAGTGCAAAAAAGATTTCAAGGCTACTTATCAGGACAAGGAAACGGCATACCTCATAAACCCCAGGGTTCATCAGCAAAAGGTCCCGACTTCCAGAGATCAACTGCCAAACTAGTCCTCTTAAACAATCAGGGATTCCTTTCCGTATACGCCTTCTGACAACATGGGGTTTTCTCCTAACATAATGCTTCCAATCACTCCCTCCGACCCCAATCATTTTCCTCCATTTTCGAACCCTTCCTTCCTCCCTTAAAGGAATCAATTTCCATGTAAATGAACAAGATGAATGTGTAATCATGCATAATCATTCAGCAGTAAAGTTTTATATGATTCAGTAAAAGAATAACATACCTCTCGTATTCATGAGCTGGCCTGCCTCTAGTTAAACCATCAGGAGAGCTATTAGGTTCCTGCTTTACAAACCCAAATCTGTCCAGTGGTCTTGGTGAAGGAATGGGACCTGGTTCATAGTCATCAGTTCTTTTCTTTTCCATTCCGCTACCTCAAACAATCTCTCACACGGCTAAAGGGTAAGAAATAAATCTGTTTTCTTCAACATGATATTCTGTTGACCAATTTCAGTTACAACCTCAAGTGGCATCTTTTTCTTTTTCTAAAAGTATCCTCCAGCGAAATCTGAAAGAGCTGAAAAATAAAAGATATGGTAATCAGTGAATCTAAAGGAGCAACAGCACTTGACAGTTAAATATAGTCATTATGTTAAAAGCTCATCAACGACAAGTATTCCCAAAATCAGTTAAATACCAGATTAGCAGAATATGTGTGAGCACATCAACGAAAATGAAGACAAGCTATAGATGTTAAGATCGATAATCGCAATATATGGTAAATTATAAAATCTATGACAGAATAATCCCCAAGAAGAACAGCTACCTACAACTATAAAATCACTGTCCAACTACATTGAATCAATATGGCCGAAAAGGGTAGTAACTTCCAAGAAACAAAGAAGATACAAGGAGTAAATATCAATGCCCGTGAAAGATGCTATGGCCACGCTGCTAGAAGACAACATAAAGAACAATACAGAATAAAAAATACAGCAGAACAAATTGAACAATGTTCTTGGTTTATTCATTAACATGTAAACCAAGCAACAGGTTCAACAATATGCAATTTAACCCTAATCACGCGCCCGAAACCCCAATAAAAGATATGAATTGGAAACTTGCCAAAATCCGAATGCCCCCGTAAGACTTAACTCTGCAAATCTCAACTTAAACTAAAAACAGGAGAGAGGGGACAGAAACGGCAACGTTATTTGAAAATACCAATGAGGAAATGTAAACCCATTAGTGTTTTGCATAACCGTCAAATGGGTCAAGCACAAAATTACGAAAATCTCAACATATTCAGAGAATAAGATAAAAGCCAGACGCGGGAGATGAGAAAACCAACCTAGGTTTCGGAAAGTTGCCAGTGTGGGAGTGATGAGAGGCTTTCCCTTTCTTCTTGCAGTGTATAAAGGAAAGTCAATTGTTTCGCATGTGTGCCGATATGATAATTCAGAGAAGAAAAAAAGCAGAAAATCCAATCTAATCTAAGTCTACTGTCGATTATATTATCGACGAATGGTGAATTGCTTTTTTCGCTCTAAAAAGTAAAGGCCAAATGGAGCTCTACGCGTGCGTTAGCGTAACAATCGTGCATGAGCAGTCGGATGATAGCGACGAATTCAGGAAAATGACTTTAAAAATAAAAATTGTTGAGTTTTCTGTTTTGGCCGGAGGAACTGAGACAGACCGCAGAGGCAATGCTGTTGGGGATGGAACCGAACAAGGACATTCCACGTCTAATTCGAATATGGTTTTCTAAACATAAATAAAATTTAAATAAGAAAATATTTTTTTCGCATAAATCTTAGAGCTAAAAATATTGAGAAATTATGTTCGGCAGCAAGTCCAACTTTTCTACACCACACGACATGAGGTAGCGAATTCGGTTTGGCCACCGCGTTACAGTTCTCAACATTCAAGATGAGATGAGATTAAAGTGAAGTTTGTATAATAAGATAAGATAAGATAATTTTAAATAAAATTTAAAAATTAAAAAAAATATTATTAAATATTACGAAACATATGATAATTGTTGATAAATTGTACGAAATAATCAAAAGAAAAAAATAATAAAAATCGATATAGATATTTAACATGATTTAGCGATATACTTATATCTATAGGGAGCGAACGGTATAAAATTCACTATTAGTCAAGTAAGATTACATAATATATATTTATACTAACCCTAGACGTACGCACATATTTAAAAATTTATAAAAATACCCTTCGTATGGGCATGTAGCTCTGCTGCGCTACGCTTCGCTCGCTTCAACATCTGTCTACTTTCTCTTGTCTACTTTTATTTTATAAATCATATATTTTAATATTAAAATATTATTTTTTAATCTTGTTATTATTTTAAAATTTAAAAATATTAAATTATTTATTATATTTTATTTAAAATTTTAAAAAATTTATAATAATAAAATGAGATTGGTTAAAAGCTATTCTTAAATCCAAACCTAACTTAAGAGAGCGCAGAGCTTAAGAGGAGAGACGTGAATAGGGAAATAGGAATTCGGGAAAATGGTATAAGAAAAAAAATTACAAAGTGTGTAGCCTGAGAGGAGTGCAGTGTAGGGGCTGCTATATAGCAATATTTAAAAAAAAAAAAATTACAGCATGATTTAATGTAATATATTATATTATAAAATTTTTTAATTCTAAATTAAAATGAGCGTATTATATGAAATTATATTAATATTTAAATTTCTTTTGTATAAGATTTGTATATAAACCCAAACCTCTCAATTTTTAAATTATTAAATAATACACACTCTTATAAAAATCCACTCATTGGGATATTATTGGTCAATAAACTCATATAGAATTCGATTGGACTCGTTAGCTCGTTGGTTTATGCTATTGCTATACATTACTAACATATAAGAATAACTTATGTGTATTAAAAAAGATAAAATATGCACTTATAAATTATATCAGAGTGTATATGTTTGTGAATAGAATTTACTGCATGAGAATGATAAGTTAAATTATAATTTTGACTTTTTTTTTTTCAAATTTAGTAACGTCATGTTCTAACTAGAAAGAATAAGATTTGAGTCGTGTCACCTATTATAATATTTTTAAAGAAGAGATATTGAAATACTAAAATGATAAATACTTTAATTTTAGAAATTTTATAAAAGTAAATTCACAAACTAATATAATTTGATGCGACATGTTAAATTATAAAATTATTTTAATTCTAAAATAGATATGATATATCACATAAAATTATATCAATTTATGAATTTATTTTTATGAAATTTTTTTACGATTATAACCATAGTTTTAGATTAGAAAAAACTCCTGATCAGATGTCTTCGCCTTTTTTACACTAGCCAATAATCTCAACAAGTACGAGACTTATGTGATCTATGATGTGGGCTAGTGTATTGAATACCCCTCCTCATTTCTATCATTTCGCCTCCACACTCTGCAGTCCTCTGTCCTCTCACATCTTTTCTTTTATCTCTCTCCTCATCACCATCTATTGATTTTCTCTCCCAGGCCAAAACAAAAACATTATAATAATCTCTTGTTTGCTAATGTTTTTCCTTTTCATCGTTCCAAAACAAAAACATCATGATCTTATGCGCTCAAATCTTCAAGAAATATTCAATAATACAGCAAATCTCCTGCTAACACGTAATAAAAGGAAATCTTCAACAATCAATACAACATTAAAATCCTTGTGTGGTTTCTCTTAAAATCTCCTGCTAAGACGCACCCACCCATACACACGCACACACTCAAATCTTCAAGAAATATTCAATAATACAGCAAATCTCCTGCTAACACGTAATAAAAGGAAATCTTCAACAATCAATACAACATTAAAATCCTTGTGTGGTTTCTCTTAAAATCTCCTGCTAAGACGCACCCACCCATACACACACGCACAATGTATTGGTATTGCTTAAATAACCATGGAAATGGTCTATTTCTTCTCTGTAAAATCGTGACAGCAAGCAATGTGTTGTCACTAAAAGTTACCATATTACTAACGCCCGTGAATTTCAGGTGCAGGTATCAAGAGAGAAAAAACCCAATTTCAAGGGCAAGTATCAATTTCAAGGCATCTTGAGCTTTACCATTGCATTGCTAGTTAGTACAAAATCATACTAGATTACATATCAGGCCCATGAATTTTCCATATTTTCTCAGCAACCAAATAGAAATTAAAATCCCACATTTTCTACTAATTATCAAATTTTAGTTTTAAAGTCGTTTATATCATTTTAATTTTGTTGTAACTTTAAGTATATCTACTAATTATCAAATTTTAAAATCTCAGCACTTTTAATAATTTATCAGCCGATCACGGGAACGAAATTTATATCTAATTTCTTAAGAAAGAATTCGACTAAATTAATTACAGGCTCGATTGGTCTCGTTTAAGGTAGGAAGTGTCTTTCTCCACCAAACCGTATAAACGACGTCGTCAGGGTGGGTGAGTGCCGAGTGGTAGGAGAAACGGGAAGTGCAACACGCGAATTGGATGTATACGTAATACGTATGGCAGATCCTATGACTAGAAGATCAAGTCTAGGTTGCGGGCTACACACGTTCACCATCCACAGGCTCCACACCAACCGTCGGCTCTATTTATTACTCGCGGCATACTGAATGCGAAACTTGCTTCTATGAACTCATGCTTTTCATCCTTCTTCGTCCTGTTCGGTTTGAGAAATAATTTATTCACAAAATCATTCCGTGAAAAAAATCTTATAAATAGACGTAATTTGTTATAATTTATTAAATTAAAAATTATTTTTATTATAAAATAAATTTAATAACTCACATAAAATTATATCAATTTATAAATTTATTTTTATTAAATATCTTTATGTCTAAACACTTCTCTCTCTGTTTTGCAGCTCCCAAACCTTTTTGATTCTTACTTTATAAAAGATAAATATGGAAATTCGGAATAATACTATATATATACAATAAGTTAGGAATTTGTTAAAAACAAGAAAAAAGAAAACCCCCTCACCATAAAAATTATGCTTTTAGGTAGGACTAACTTGTGCAAGGCTTGGACGTGTACAAATCAGTTTTCTAATATATATTTATGGGCTATTTAGAATGGAAAATTATTTTATTTTATTATTATAATTTTTTTAAATTTTTTTATAAAATATAATAAATAATTTTATTTTTATAAATATTAAAATAATAATATTTTATTAATATTTTATTTAATTTTTAATTTTTATTTAAAATTATATTATTTCGTCTCAACATCATCCATTTAATCAGAAAAGAAACTTTTTAATACCAATTAATGGATGAAGTAAAATGCATTTCTGTTCGCGAGTATTCCTTAGCTTACTTACTGATCACACGTTCTAACAGTATCCCATGGTAATCACTCGCCGACGAAAATTGGTTGGGCGTTGAAATCAATGAAATTAAATCACCACATACATCCCTTCCTCATAGCTATCACTTTCCCAAATTATCGATCTTCCCCCACTGCTGCTCGATCGGTGGTTATCCATATCTGCTTCTTGTATTCGATCTCTACTCATCGATCCTTACTTTCTACCGACTTTTTTCTCTCAGAAAATGGATTCCAGCTGGCTTCTCTCGTCGTCTTCTTCCCTCGTTTCTTTATCTTTCTTATTCATGGTTTTGGCCATGATTCCTCTATCTCTATGCTACGAAGATTTGTTCTCGAGCTGCCGCGACTCGCGGTTCAACTGCGGAAACATCAACGATGTTGGTTTTCCTTTCTGGGGAGATAAACGACCCGATGGTTGTGGATATCCAGGATTGAAGCTCAACTGCGAGAGAAGCGTTGCCACCATAGAGATCATGAACGTGACGTACCGAGTTCTTGATGTCAATCCCAACACCCAGACAATCAAAATCTCGAGAGAGGACTACCTGAGTGGGATTTGTTCCCCAGAATTCGTGAATTCCACACTCGATCCTATACTTTTCGATTTTAGCCCCGGTTACCAGAATCTGACGCTATTCTATGGCTGCACTTCTCTTTTATCTGTCCCTGGAGTATTCACTTGCCATGTAAATGGGGATGTGCAGATGGAGTTGGTAGCTGGATTACCTAATATTAGTAACGAGTGCAATCAAAGTGTTGTTATCCCCGTCAGTACTCTGAGTACTCTGGGAAACTTGATGGATATAGGAATTACTAAGTCGAAATTGGAAGAGATCATTAGAGAGGGATTTGAGGTGAAATGGAAGGTGGATAGTACAGAGTGCAGTGACTGCGTGGGATTGAAGGGAGTTTGTGGTTATGACCTCAAGTTGAATCAACCAACTTGCTATTATTCACCAGTTAAACCAGGTACGCCCCCATGCCAGCATGACCTTTAAACTAATTATTTAATTTAGGAAAAAAGTTAATTATTTGCACCAAATGAACATGATCATTAAGATAAAATATTTGTTTTGAACGGCAATCTACACACTCCTCATCACATTCACGGGCGCATGAATTCTAAATTTGTTTTGACATTTTGGGTCCCAAGTGGGTCCAAGACGACATCGCGATCACGTTAACATTGCTGAGGCAAGGTTTGGTTTGGTTTGGTTTAGTAAGGGAGGTGAAAAT
Source organism: Carya illinoinensis (assembly GCF_018687715.1). NCBI lineage: Eukaryota > Viridiplantae > Streptophyta > Magnoliopsida > Fagales > Juglandaceae > Carya > Carya illinoinensis. Next base: position 3,779,672 of record NC_056755.1, on the reverse strand, counting down.
TTTGAATTTTAAGAAGAAATATTAAATATTATTATTATTTTAAAATTTGTAAAAAATTAAGAAAAAGTTGAATTATTTATTATATTTTATATAAAAATTTAGAAAAATTATAATGATGAGATAAAAATTTTAAATTTGAGATAAATATTTTATATTACCAAACCGAATCTAATAAATACGGAATTCTCTCCGCGTGGGATGATCGTGTCCTTATAACTTGAAGACCTCAGACTAAAATATTACTCGCTTTATATATTTATCTCTCTTATTTGATGGTCATGATCTCAACTGGGATCAAGAAATTAAGTAGATATTTTTGTGTGATAGATTGCATTCGTTTTCATTGATATTGATCTTATAATATATAATATATATAATATAAACGTGCAAGGGACAACTATATTTGCCCAACAAGACTTGTTTGAAAGTATTATTACTACAAAAAAAAAAGAGACTATTTATGATGAATTATATGCAATGAAAATAACTATTTACAATCAAAACACTCATTTTTATAAAAAATAATTATTTTCGTAAGAAATAATTAGTTACAACTGAACAGTTTTCTTATAGTGTATATATATATATGTGATTAATAGCAATATTGATCCACGTACGTTTATTATATTATGTCACTTTGGGTCGTGTCTCCTAATTCCTATATTTTGACGAGTAGGATACATTAATTTTCTATATACGGCAAAGTGCAAATTATATATATCGTACGTGGTGATATTGGCATGTATAGCAGTGATATTGGACTTCATGAGTACGCGTAGAGGCCAGTATAGAAATTGGTGGTTCAATGGGGAAAAAAATGAAAATTCAGCACCACGAGTTTGATCAGCAGCTCTATAGGCTTGAATTGAATACTCGATTGAGCCATGGATCGAGCAGACACGAGATATCGACGACCAGCTTCCACTTAAATGTAGGAACCAAGTTGCCGTAGGCATCCATGCATGCATTCTTGATCAAGTTTTATAATTTTGATCAAGACCTTGATTGTTCCTCAAATTCTTATTTCCCCAACCCCAATACTACATTTTTTTTTTTTTCAAATTCTGTCCCTCTAGATGATGTATTTCTTGATCTCCCTATCTTCCAGCTTATTCTTTTCTCGGATAACATAATCAAGATGATCATATTTTTATCCTCCTAGGCCTAGTTAGCTAGAAATAGAAGTGCCGTGCGATCATTGGGGATATCCCCTTGGATTAACTCATAATTAGGGAGATATTTAAAAAGCTGGAATAATAAGACTTAAAATGGGAGTCATCAAGTCCTCCTACGTACCTTTATGACTTTGATATATATATATATATATATATTTATTTATTTATTTATTTTAGATGCAGTGGTTAAATTATGTTAAAAAACTTAAGAGTTGGGCTGGTCATGATCATTAAATTGTTTATGGGGGCGGCTGTCTGCTGCTATGTCTGACTCGGTAAATGAGTTCAAAATGTTTACAGAACTTCCTAGTCATGTTAACTTAATAAGTATTATATAAATAAATAAATAAAATCTCTAGAAGATCGAGATTTTTTGCAGGGTATGCTTATATTGCAACTATGTCACCCAATTTGTGGATTGACTAGATCGAGCTGGTAATATTCCAATAGAAGCATCTCTTTTGAAAATTTCAACCTCCCATCCCATGAATTCATTTTGTCAAAAGCCACCAATTTCCTTATCTTATGATGCCTGATAGGAATTGGAAAGCCACACATCCCCACCTCCTTAATTCCTTTTCTATACGCTTGCTTCCAATCTCTCTCGATCTTCTCTCTCTCAAAATGCATACCCATGATCTCTTCCCAGCTTCGGCCACTTTCTTCTTCATCGTAATAGCATTAAGTACCTTAGTCCAATTTCCAGTACCATCTGTGCACGCTGCTGAAGATGAGCAGTACCTCAACTGCAGCGAAACCTTTTCATGTGCGGGTATTTCGGGCCTCGGTTATCCTTTATGGGGATCACCAAATCGGTCTGAATATTGTGGGCACCCGGCTTTCGAGTTGAACTGCAGCGGCGATGCCCCGCAGCTTAATGTCGCGGACATGTTTTACCGAGTCCTTGAAATCAATGGCGCGGCGGCGGCGCGAAGTCTCAGGATTGCTAGATTGGATTACTGGAACACGACCTGTCCTGCCACTTACGATAATACCACCACAGATAGCAGTACCCTCTTTTCTCGTACTACTGCTGCTACCACCAACCTGACGCTCTACTACCACTGCCCTATTATTTCAATATCACCTCTTCTACCTCAGCCGGCGGATGGTTTCTCGTTTACTTGTGCCGGAGACGCTAAGGGCTTTACCAATTACTATTCGAGCTCCTCGACTGCAAGCACGATTAATAGCTTATTGGGGTTGTGCGAGAACAACGTTAACGTTCCAGTAAGTACTGAAGCAGTCAGTAATTTAACTACTGAAGACGCACTGAAGGAAGCTATTGATGGTGGCTTCACGGTGGGGTGGAATGCAAATAACAGCTTGTGCGATAGATGTAATGGGTCCGGTGGGCAGTGTGGGTTCAACATCAGCACGAATGCTTTCGCTTGCCTCTGTAAAACTGGGTCTTTTCCAGAAACGTGTGGATCAGATGGTAAGTATCCATTTCGCTAGTTAATTTATTTGATTGGTAGCTACCTTTTCCTTTTTCATTTTTCCCTTTCTCGTACTGCTTGAATGAATAAATCAAGAAAATTTCTCTAGACCAGAGGATTCAGAAATTAAGATCAAACATTTAGGAAAAACTCCGAACTCGTTTGCTGGGCGGCGCGTATATATAGTCTTAAAATCCCATATGCGAAACATCCATGAGCATCCGGTTATATGATGATGATTATTATTGTTGTGAGTGAAATCGGAGGGAGGCATTACTTCCAGAATTCCATGATAGCTTAATTCGGATAATTAATTGCTAATTACTTAGGTTAATTTGAAGATAAATATTTCTTCTGGTCAAGGATGGACTGATTGATGATCTTGAATACGGAATTGATGGATGATTTGGGTTTGAACCTAACTACGTAGGAGCTGGGAACAATATTATATATGCGGAGTCCGAGTTAGTTAAAGATTAGGATATAATGCATGGACGAGATCGAAGTAAATAAATAGATGAAACTAAGTCAGTACTTGGATTTCTTCCGTTAAAATTTTTAACTAGACTGAGTGATTTTTTCGTTGGATCTCTTTCGGGGGGATTTCTTGGGTTAATCTTTAGCACACTGACCTTCACCTTAGACACAAACATCATCTAGCAGCAATTATCATGTACAATTGCACTATAAGCCATTTTGTGTTAGCTAGGTTTAAAATGGAATGCAATTTTCAAAATCTCTAAAATTCTATTCATAATTTTCTTAACTATCATATTTATTATTACAGCAATGCTACATACAGTTGTGGAATTACAAACACCGCACAATCGCTTTGAAAAATAGTGGGGTCTACGATTAAAAAGTTAATTTTTTTTTTTTCACGTGAGTTTCATATTAATTCTTTTTTTCAAAGCGACTGCACGTCGCTTGCACAACCACGACTGTAAATATCATTTCTCTTATTATTATTATTATTATGTTGCATAAACTGATCATTGGTAGATAAATAGAAGTAAATAAATGTTTTAGTCATAATAAAGTTTCACAAAAGTAAATTCATAAACCAGCATGACTTTATGTGGTATGATATATTATAAAATTATTTTTATTATAAAGTAGATTTAACATATCATATAAATTTCGTATATATCAGTTTATAAGTTTATTTTTATATATTTTGTTTAAGACTGTAGTAGTTTTGAATTAAATAATAAATAAATTTTCAATTATTTGCTGGTAGATGACCAATAAGGGTTGTCTAATCTTCCATTCAAACAAACCTAAACCCCATCATGACCGCTAACCAACTTTGTGTATCAAGTCAATTTGTCCATTTTGGTGTTCTAGTTAAAGTTTATCCCATTCTCATTAGAAACTACCCGCATCGATCAAATTCTTCTAACTCCTATATATTATTGGTCTGCAATTCCAATATATATATATATCAAGTCCTTTAATTAATTTCTTGCACCAACGACAAAGACTAGGTTCAATTCAAAACTCCAACTTGAGTTGTGCATAGACTTTCACATCTATTTTTAATGCCTCGTACTAGGCTGCTTTTAATTAGGATGTTGATCTTTTGACATGGGAACATATGACAATTTCCTTGCATCGCGTGTATCATGCACGGGGTGGGTAGTACTTTTAATTTAATTTTTTCTGGTTAATGCATGCGTAGTAGGTAGTTGGATATTGCATAGTATTCACATTAATGGCGACAAATGATTCTAGAGGATAGTTGACATAATGGACCGCTTCATGTAGGCATCATGAGAACACCGGCTAAATAGTTTATTTAAGAAGGTTCATGTCCTGCATGCAGCCTAGCTACAAAGTCTTCTTTTTTGTTCCTTGTATAAGATTTTAGCCTCTAGAAAAGTATCTCAAGACGCGTCAAGAAAATTATTAAAAAAAAAAACCAGAGCCAAAACGAAATGATCATGAGAAACGTGCAAGACAAAATTTGAAGAGGGTGAAAAACGAGACAAGAAAGTAGAATGCCGAGCCGAGTGAACTCAGCCATAAATATGACCATTTTTCATGAAATTGAATATAATTATTAGAATAATGATACGTACAGTCGTGGGATATATAAATATTATGTAATTTATTTAAAAAAAAGTATGATCTATAATTAAAAAATTAATTTTTTTATATAAATTTTTTATTAATTTATTTTTTTTAAAAAAATTATATAACACTTACACAATTATAATTATAAATATCATTTCTCTAATTATTATTGCATTAATTCATTAAAGAAAGAGATGTTACTTTGTGTTATCCAAGTCTCCAACGGAAAATAAAGAAACTAAAGAAAGAGTTGGTCAACAACTTACACCGCAATGAAAAATTGTTTGGCTGACGTGTCTAATTGCTGTATTCCAAATTCTAGCCTTTCCTTTATGTTAATAATAATATATCATGACCATGAACCAGTCAGTCTCATGTGAACAAGTTGATTAATAATAATAATAATAATATTCTACATAATCATGAAATATTTAAATGTTGTATAATTATTTAAAAAAATAGAATTTATTATTATTAAAATTTTGTGTTATGTCTACTGGTAGATATAAATTATGCCACGGGTCTTTAAATAAAATTATATATTTTATAAATTATATATTTATATTTTTCTTCGGCAAAAGCCACACGTTTCTAATCGTTGAAAGATGCGGATCATGGGTCAGTTTTCGAAGGCTACTCGATGAACAGTCCGAGTCAACCATAGCAGCTCCGTTACCAGTCAACCTCCTCCCAGCAACGGCAGCGACCACACTGCCCTTATCGTATTGCCTCCACTCCAGTTATGATGCCTTATCACTTCTCCACTCCTCCGCTATGCACCCAATCACTCTCCCTCCCGTCTTTCTCCTCCTTTTTTCCGTCTTCGTGGCCACGTCCTTTCCCTCCGATGAAGCCACCCCCTATTTCGACTGCCCCAAGACCTTAGACTGCGGGCCCTTCAAGAACCTTTCCTACCCCTTCAGCAGCCGGGGCGAATGCGGCCATTTCCGACTCACTTGCAACAACGACTTTGCCGGTTTGACCGTTGATTCTATGAGTTACCGAGTCCTCTGTCTCAACGAGACCGCGAAAACCATGACCCTCGCCCGCTCCGACCTCTGGAACAACACCTGCCCTCACGAGTTCCTTAATTCCACTCTGAATCCCGCTGTATTCGCTTATGGTACGGACACTGAGGACCTCACCATCTACTACGGTTGCTCTAATCTGACTTCAGTGACACCTGCTAATCGATTCCATTGCAAGATCAATGGGACGTCGCGTAACGACTCTTATTTTCTGACCGGTCCCGTTCCGACCGATCCGATTCTGAGCGTTGTTAACTGTAGCGTTGGTCTTAGAGAGAAAATCTTCAAGGCGCAAGCAGTTCAGCTCACAAACAATCGGTCAACGCTTTTCAAGGTTTTGATGGCGGGTTTCAGTGTGAGTTATGGTAAGTGTGCCGATTGTCTGGTTTCTGGTAGGCAGTGTGGACTTGATAAGGATTCAGGCCAACCTATTTGCCTTTGCGACAATCATCCATGTCCCTCGCCACCAGGTATTCGAGCTCTTTCTAGACAAAATTAGCGTTTTCTCTTGGGAATGATCGTTGAGATAGAAATGAATTGTTAAAATGGGCAATTTGGAGCGGCTAAGGCAGAAATTGTTTTATCCGTGTAAATGGCAATGGAAACATTTTTGTAGCCTATCGAATTTGGATTATAGACAGTGCAATGGTTGGTGCTAATCTATGTCTTTGTGCCTACGGATGGTTTGAGTGATTTAGAAAAATTATTTAACTAGCTGAATAGCCTAACACTCCCCCCTTAATTGCTGAGGGCCTTAGTGGGGTGGTCTTAATGATGGTCGCGTTAATTGTATTTGTGACTTCCATATATCGAAAAATGACACCAAGCTTCCAATTTCTTGTGTAATTCCTGACTATTCGATGTAATTTCGTCTCTTATTTGAAAGCCTCCGCATTACCTTCACTCTGTCACATTCTTGCTTTTTGTATACTTAAATGCGGCCCGCACCTAAAAAAAGTTTCATTTTGGTGCCGCTCTAGTTCATAATCTCCGTTTAGAACAGCTTTGCAATCCTTGAGTTGTCCTGTCTCCATTGAATTTAGCGGCACTAGTCATTAATATGTTCCATGTAGCCCGTGCTTTAAACTGGATGCTGTTTTGATGGTCTCTCTCTGATTTGGAACTCAGTGGATTTGTTGCATTTGGTCTGTCTGATAGCCCTTAAGAGTCTAAAAGGCAAGCTGCCTCAAGCTGCACTGGCTCTTTTTGTATATGCTAAGGGAAGTATGGATTTTATAAAATGTATCCTTGCTGATAGGGTAAAGAATTGTTCTTAAATTATGCACATATGTTTCTCCTGTTGTTCGATCCCACTTCTGGAGCCAATAATGAACAGGGGATCTTCCTCCTTGTTATACGAAAATTACATTTCTGACCTGACCTTCCATCTTCCATATGCTACTTAGAACTGATTTTATATATCTAAACGTGAATAGTTTTGAGAGGTTAGAATTTGTTTTGAGATTGCAACTTGGTACAAACATAGAAAAAGATATTAAGCTTATGCATGCAGATTTGAAGTTCCACCAATTCCCTGCTTGTGTTTGTTGATATGTGAGTCCCATGCAAGACTGGTGATTAGTTTTGAGAGGGTAGAATATGTTTTGAGATTGCAGCTTGGTACAAACATAGAAAAAGATATTAAGCTTTTGCATTGCGGACTTGAATTTCCACCAATTCCCTGCTTGTGTTTGTTGATATGTGAGTCCCATGCAAGACCAGTTATATGGTATATTTATACGTATACAAGTGCACAAATAATTCTAGTATAGCAGAATTCTGAGATTTTTAGTCGATGCAGGACCCCCACTAAATATTTATAACAACCTTATTATGAGGTTAATAGAAAAAGAGTTATTTTAACAATTTTACATGAAATGGACCATTCTCCAATGAAAAGTACTGTAGATGAGACCGGTAATGGAACAGGCTTATCTAGTTGTGATATATTTTGTCCACATCTATTTGAGACCTATTCTGGCCAGTATTAGATGCTATTTCAAACTTCTATCAAAACCTTCTGTATGCCCTACAATATGACGAGCTCAGAATATGGAAAAGAGATTATTTGCTAGTAATTAATTGTTACCTTTTCATTCTCGATTTGTCACTTGGTTCTTTTTCCCCCTAGACAGCTGTTTTCCTTTGCTGTATTACTTAAGTTTATATTACATCACGGCTGTTTGTGCTTGTGTGATCATGTTTGTTAAGATGTCCTTCTACAATATCTGTTTGTGTCTCATTTTGACTGACTCTGATTTTTTAACCATTGCAGGCAAGAAGAATGAAGTATCACTTGGAGTAGGTAATATTTTATGGTGTTATAACCATACCACATGTTTTCATTGAGGTCAGTAATATAAAGAAGAAAATTTAAGTGAACTCTCGTTTCATCTTCAGGCATTGGCATAGGTGGTGTGGGCATTGTTGGCATTTTCCTAGGTTTCTGGATCTTTTCCATCAGGCAACGGAAGAAAAAACGAGCGGAGGAAGCTAAAATCAAAGAGCTGCCTATTACACCTCCTTCAAGCAAAGGCGTTCCTGATTCTTCAACTAATCTGTATCAAAGCACCCCATCTTATTCCCACTCGAAGTCAGATCTTGAGAAGGGAAGCACGTACTTTGGAGCTCATATCTTCAGCTATGCGGAACTGGAAGAAGCCACTAACAATTTTGACCCTTCTAGAGAACTTGGAGATGGAGGCTTTGGCACAGTTTACTATGGTAGGTTGTAACTAAATACATATCGTTGTGGTTTTTTATTTTTTGTTTCCCTGAAATTTTCTTTTAATTATTTCCAGGCAAGCTCCATGATGGACGTGTGGTTGCTGTGAAGCGCCTGTATGAAAACAATTTCAAACGAGTTGAGCAGTTCATGAATGAAGTTATTATACTAACTCGCTTACGGCACAAAAACCTCGTCACACTGTATGGGTGCACCTCAAAACGTAGCCAAGGACTTCTCCTTGTTTATGAATACATCTCTAACGGAACTGTGGCCGATCATCTCAATGGAAACAAATCAAGCACTGGTTCACTGACTTGGCCCATTCGGTTGAGCATAGCCATAGAGTCAGCCGAGGCATTGAACTTTCTCCATCAATCAGATGTTATCCACCGTGATGTCAAAACCAACAACATTCTCCTAGATGAGAATTTCTGTGTTAAGGTGGCTGATTTTGGTTTGTCACGATTATTTCCGACTGATGTCACACATGTCTCGACTGCTCCACAAGGGACGCCTGGCTATGTTGATCCTGAGTATTACCAGTGCTACCAACTTACTAACAAAAGTGATGTTTATAGCTTTGGAGTAGTCTTGATTGAGCTTATATCATCATTACCAGCCGTGGACACCAATAGACACCGGCACGATATTAATTTGGCTAGCATGGCTATCAACAAGATTCAGAATCACACATTACATGAGTTGGTTGATCCGTCTCTTGGGTTTGAAAAGGATCATGCTGTGAGGAGGATGACAACCTCAGTTGCAGAATTGGCTTTTCGGTGTTTGCAGCAAGAGAGGGATATGAGGCCTAAGATGGATGAAGTACTGGAGATTTTGAAGAGGATCAAGAATGAAGAGATGGGTGAAGAGAAAGCAGAAGTGGTGGATATTAGGGTGGATGATGTTGGGCATTTGAAGAACATTCCTCCCCCGCTTTCACCTGATTCAGTTGTGACTGGTAAATGGGTTAGCGACTCTACTAACGCCAACTCCTTCTAGCAGTTGAGATTTCCTTATCCTTTTTTGTATTTGGGCATACAACTCTTAAGTAGATAAGTATTGTAAATTCATATTCGGATGTCAATGAGTGGATCAATGCTGCATTATCTGCACCATTGGTTGGTTTTGTTTTGTCTTGATAAAATTAGATAGATGAAAGAGAATCACAGTTGCTTGTTGGGCAATGCACATTGTAAATGGAACTGCCAACGATGCACTTCTTAATACAAGTTGGGATGTATTTCTTTTAAGTACATACTTTGATGATATATTTTATCATTTCGATCCGAGAAATTGTTTTAGAGATGTAGCTAGACGTACAACTATTGAGTTAATTTACATAGAGTCTCTAAATGAGGACTACTCTTGCAAGTTCGTACAATTATGTTGAGTAATACTATACACTACATAATCTTATTATATATGATGTGGTGTATTTATTACTATTTAATAATAAATAAATATGTAATAAATAATTATTTAATGATAATAAATATGTTATATCTTATTTAATAAAATATAAATAGAATGATAGTATAATATATAAAATTTTATTTCATCAATAAGATTGTATGCACAATCCCTCAGCAAATATCTCCTTATTTTTATATGTAGTAAGTTCTATCCGAAACCTGAATTTGGAACTAATAATAGAGAAACGGGTCAAGCATATGCCACGTGGAAGCATTTGGAATGGATGGGATTGGGTAGCGTAATTGACCCGACTAGACGCATAACGGTATTATTCACTGTCCCATATCTAGAAAACTCAATTCACAGCTTAATTTCTTCATTCTAAACAACAAAATATGCCCTCAGATCTCACTCACTTCCCCTAACAAGCAGCACCCCAGTATCCAACAAACAATCAAGCTAAGCTTTCCATCCAATGGCTACCTTGCAGAAATTCAAGCTCCTGGCGACTCAGTGCGCCGTAGCGGCTGCAAGCCCGTCGCGGAGCCCAGTCATACAGCTCCGACGCCGCAAGACCCTCCGCATGCTCCTCTATCGCAACGATCACCGTGGCGGGTTCTTTTCCCGAGACGACTTTCCGGAGCTCCGAGCGGATCCCAATCGTACGCTGCAGGATAAGAAGAAAAAGAAGGAGAAGAAGAAGAAGAAGAACGAGGAGGTTCGGATCCGGCACAAGCTGAAGGACCTGTTCGTGTCCTCACCACCGCTTGAGGATAGGGTTTCGGACAAGAGATTCGAAAAAGAAGAAGCAGAAGCAGAAGAACGAGCAGTCGGGTTGTTTCTGGCAAACGGGAGTAGCGATGGTGGAACCCCCGCTCCTCGGCGTGAGGGAAACGGAGGAGCCGGTTCTTTTACGACGACGTTCCGGTATAGATTGCTTAGAAGAGCTTGGCGACCCGTACTCGTTTCGATCACAGAGTAGCGGCAGAAAGGAACGAAATGTACGGATTTTTTCTGTTGATTACTTTTCTTTTAATTTTTTGTCTTTTTTGGAAAAATCAATGTATATTTTGTTGGTTTGCTAACGGGCACGGCCCACTGCTATCTTAAGCGTCTGACGGAGGCGTAAAGTCCTGAACCTCTTCGGCTAGAAATTGGAGCAGGAACGTGGGAGGTGGTCTGGACAGGACAGGCGCCTCTTACCGTAAAATTCTTAGGAAAAAAATGAAAAATTTGGGAAATCATGGATCTTAAAAGAGGTTCTGTTATGGTGTTGGGGGTGGCCTCGTGGGGTTGGGTTTATGAGGGTGGTGGCCATGGATGATGATGACAAGGTCAAGACAAAGGACACCAAGAACAAATTACTTAGTTCTTAATAAAAGCTGCATGCGTCTCCAAACTCCATTGCAGCTTAATTAGCATCCATGCGTTGCTGTTTGGAGATTTTTCCATAACAAAATTAGTTTTTGTTTCTGTTTTGGCCATTAGAGAACGAACCCATTGATATTGAAAATCATGTTAACCATATATGAATTACAGATGGCTGTACTTGCAATGCGTAATTTCTACATCCCCTGAAGCATTCAAGAATAGATGCTTAAGGGATAAACAAAAAGAAAGTCCCACATATACCGCTCCAGCCAAAAACCTGCCCTTTAAGCCTCCGGACCCCCCACCCCCAAAATGCGGGTGCCGTGGCTGGTGCATTCTTTCTTGTACAAGCTGACTTTCTTTTACATGCATTTAGCGGACACCAGGAATAATGATCTTGCTCTTTAAACAAACGTAAAGGTTGCTATATGTGGCTATGCATTGATTGAATCTGGCCCATATATGACTAATGATTTAGTCGCAGTTTAGAGATTAAAAAATTTAAAAATTGAATAAAATATTATTAATTTTTTTTTTTTAATATTATTATTATTTTAAAATTTAAAATAATTAAATTTGTTTATTATATTTTATATATAACTTTAAAAAAAATTATAGGGATGAAATGAGAGAGAGCTAAATACTTTTTATATCTAACCCGACGCTGAAATAATAAAAATAACAAATTAATAATAGACTAACGATGGCTCGATATTATATTGGGTTTGCTTGTTGCAAAAAGTAACATGGACCATGATGATGACTGATCAGTCTGGATAGCTCAATCCTATAACCAAATTCTGAGGAAGAAAACAGCTGAGAATTCATCTGGGCCAACTCGATGTCCAAGGATGATATGCCATATGGTCCAAGCCTTTTATGTTTTTGCTAAGAAAAGCATTATATGCTTTGTAATGAACATGGTCCATGTTCTTTGGTGCAAGTTTCTCCACCGCGATGTAAAGTTTACGAATCTTGTCTTTAAAACCATAAAACTTAGGCATGCTCTTCAAAGAATTTGAGCTTCTTCTGCTTTAATTATTCTTAGTTTTTCAATAATTTCTTCGCATGCTAACATGATCTGCTTTAGGATTTCGGGGATAAGTTGTCAGTTCATCAATGATTAATCAGGTTTCCTTCCATGGCCAAAACCCTGCAACCAACATACGAGAGGTGAAACTTCTCTCTCTCTCTCTCTGTGACCGCTGTAAAATGGTAAGTGAAATAGTAACTACTAACAACTAAGTATGTTTTCGAGATTTTTCAGTAGCAAGTGACCGAATTCATGACTTTTTGTATGGAATTGACGATGATGGACTTCTTCAATGGTTTAGAGTGAAAAAAAGAAGAAGAGAAAGACAATAGGTTGGAGCCAAACTCACTAAAAAAGATGCCACATGATACGAATTTCTGGCTAGTTGGGTCCCGCCCTGCAGAAGTGATTTTTAGGTATAGGTTGTGATCAAATGATGTTGAAAATGAGCATTTGATGGCCCATCCAATATATGTAGGCAGGTCACGTCTCTCTCTAAATTTGTCGTGTGGGGAATAATTGACTATTTTCTCATTTCCTCACCTTAATATAGTTGGATAGTCCCAAATCCTATGCTCCTAATTTATTGACTTTTTGGGAGTCTAAGCTTTTAATGCAATATAACTAAAGATTAGGTACTTCCATTTTGATGCTACTTTGATTTTGAGTCTAAGGAGGGGGGAGGGGGGTACTATGAGGTGTATAGGGTGAGATGAAGATGGATGGGGATGGCCTAGCTAGCAAACAATAGATTAGGTTCCACTTTTATGCTACTTTGTTCACAGATTGAAACTTGAAGCTCACAGTTATACCAAACTTTGATGTTTTTGGAAACATTTTGTACATGTTTTTTAAAAATCAACATCGACTCAGCCTATGAACATGGAAAAAGTTAAAAGCAAGGTTTTCATAACTTTTTTTTTAGAATAAAAATACAAGCTGCACCGTGCAACACGAGAATTTTTTAGAAGTTATCCATCCTACTACGACTCTCTTTCAAGCACGCTTAATTGTGATGTTTTGATAGGATAAGATTTTTAGCTTTTCTTCTACTGGCCATTTAGAGCTTGTTTGGAATTGTGGTGGGAGGTTTAAAAAATGCGATAGAACGGTCTAAAATATTTAAATGATAAAATTTATCCGTTTGGTAGTTTTATATCAAAGTACTTCTAAAAAAAAAAAGTTGAAAATTATATTTCAACAAAAGTATCAAAATTGTGCTTTTTGTCATAAACACTTTAAAAAAGATAGTCCATATTTTACCGTGCTATATATATATTACAAAATCACCTTCATCATTTTAACATAGACAACTTTGCCCATCTATATTTTTCATTATTCTCATATAATCTACTTATGCATCAATATTTTTCATTATTCTCCTATCACTTATGCATCGTTGAAGAGATTTTCTTTTTCATTATAATTACTGAAAAATCCATTAGATTATTTTTGTTATTATTTTATTATAATATTTGATTTTTATCAAGTATATGCCATTTTATGTTATTTGTATCTCAAAAAGTGATTTTTTGATTTGTTTCTAAACAAATTTATATGTTTGAAGGTATTTTAAACATACAGATCCCAAACATATATAGCTTTTTAATAATAGAACTTATTATGTTAAGTTCTAAGTTATAAGCTTTAAGTTAAAAGTAATATTTTTCACAACAATCCCAAACATGTACTTAATATATATAATAAGCACTTTTTTGAATCTCTTTGAATTGTCTAGTTCTGACCTGGTAATCTTCTCATCTTTATTTGCTTACTGATTCCTATCATCTTGTCCTGTAAACTTTCCTCCAATGAATATGAACTATTCTGTCACTGTCAGCATCATTAGTTCATATGATCAGCCAAGTAAATTAACCTTAATAATCCTATTACTCATGTCATTGCAGATATAGTTAGTCTCTCACAGATTTTTGGCGATTTAAGTTCTTTGGTATTTTCTTTATTCCCTGATTTACCCAGAGGCACATATATCCAGCTTACAGTCCAAAAAAGCGAACCCCGAAAAAATTTTGCTTGAAAATGACCACCATAAATTGATTCTGGAAGTCAAAAGTCGGAAAAGGTAGCAGGAAACCCAATTTTCTGATGGAACCAAACAAAGAATAAGTGTAAATAATTGCTCTTAAGTTCATAATATATATATATATACACTATTCCTTTTATTTAGCTATCTACACAATACATTATTGTTGTTTTAATTTTTTTTATTCTTGTTAAACTAATTAAATTATTCTACTCATTATCTCTATACTATATATTTATTAAGAGAAAAAAATAAAAAGATAAAAAATAAAAATAGATATCTGATATAAAAATGATGAGTAGAATTATTTTATTTACTAAGACATTAATAAATAGACAAAAGATATAGCCTACGTGGATGGGTTAGCAAAGGGCAGTCGACAACATGTGCATTTTACTTTTTTATTTTTATTTTTTTTCTTGCATTTTTTTAATAATCATAAATATTAAAAAAATAAAAAAATTATAACATCATTAAAAAATACTTCCATAATCATTAAATAAAAAAATTATCGAGACCCGATCGGGAGCCAACATTAGGCAGACATAACATTTTTCAACCTTCTTTCATTTTCCTCTACTTATGAGTCATATGTCCAATTTAAATTATTTAGTTTATAAAAAAGGTTAGAAAATTTGATGCCATCCTTAATTTTTTGGATCCTTCTATAGGAATCGAGGATGAGCATCCACGAAATATACCAATGTGCATTTCGTCAGTTTTATTTATTTATTTATTTTTAATTTTATTTTAAATATTAAAAATATTGGACATTTCGTCCATGCACATCATTGATTCATCAAGCATTTCTCTTATTTTTTTACCTGATTTTAAATTTTTTTTTAATGAATTCAAACTACCATTTGAAATATCAAATCCTTCAAACAAATATTTTCCATTTAGTTGCTAATATTGAAGTATATTTTCCCTTGACTTAATTATAATATTAAAAATTTTAAAAATCTATTTATTATCTATTTTTTTATTATACTCTATTATCGTAGTATTAGATAATAAGTTTATAAGTGAAATATAATAAATAATCTTCAATCATCCAATATTACATCATAGGATAATGAGAATTAAGATGATGAATAATATTATTTTAAAAAAATTTCATAATATATAATTTTATAATATATTTTTTCTTTTTCTTTTAAAGGTAATACTAGATATAATATTTGAGTGTACAATTATCGTATATTTAAAAAAATAATTATACATATATCTTAAATTGATTTATTTATTTTTAAAAAAGAGTGTTCAATAGTTGTAAGATTATAAATATGAAATATCCTTTATTTTTAGTAATAGAATGCCATTTTTAAATCCTTATTGTATAGAATATGATAGAGAGTGCGGTTACTCTGCCTTCCCATCTTTATCGTTGAGCTTATCGTTTAGTGCAAAATTTTATTTTTTATTTTTTACTTTTTTTCACATTTTTTAAAATTTTTTTAATTATTAAAAAAAATAATCAATATATTTAAAATTATTTTTTTAATTATTAAAAAAATAAAAAAAAAAATTCCGAATTTTCCACTTGAGCGGTACCGCCCGAGCGGCAAAGAGGCTTTATCCATAGGCTATATATACAGATAAATCAGAATCGGGCCACAATATCCAACCGAACCGAACACACTCTCCCATTTAAGGTTTAAAAAATCTTAAAAAATAGATTCCTCGGTGAAAGTATGACACGCTCTTTTCGACTAGACCACGCGCCACCCGTCCCTTTAGCTTCCCGCCTTTTGTCCTCTCTCTCTCTCTCTCTAGGCGCCTGATCTGAGGGGTTTTGGGCTGTATGAGTCGGTAGCCGTCGATGATAACAGAATGGGCGGAGTCACGTCTTCAATCGCCGCCAAGTTTGCCTTCTTCCCACCGAGCCCTCCATCATACACTGTGATAGAGGACGACACGCGTGGCGACCGATTTTATATTCCCGAGGCCCCGAGGAGGGACGGCGTCAACGTGGATGTCCTCAAGCTCCGGAACCGTAAAGGAAACGACATCGTGGCCGTCCACGTCGAGAATCACAAGGCATCGGCCACTCTGCTCTACTCCCACGGCAATGCCGCTGATTTGGGACAGCTGTTCGAGCTCTTTGTCGAACTCAGCATTCGGCTTCGCGTCAATCTCATGGGGTGATTTATCTCTGTGCTCCTTTTTTCTTTTGAAAAGACGGACTGTCTTTGTTCTTGTTTCTGTATGCTTTTTCTCTCTGCGCTGAAATCTGGATTTTGAGCTATGGGTGTCTTCGTCGTTTGAGGCTTGAGGTATATGTTTGCCTTGATTTCTGGGTTTGAGCTTGATGGGTGTTGCTTAGTTTGGTGAATTCTACTTAGAATTGCACTTGTGGTCTTTGATGTGTAACCTTAACGCCGATGGTTCTTCTTTGAACCGCACCGGTCTAGAAGAGGAACGGTTTGTTACTCGTAGCAAATTTGAAGGAGAAAGTTGACAAGTTGGATGATAGCTTTAGTTCAAGGACAGGGTATGACGGAATCTAGCACAGCAGAGTAGGCATTATAATCGGAATTAATGCTGTCTAGGCATATTCTCAATTTGTCGAGATCAACAAATACGCTTCGTCTCTACTTATCAAAAAAATAAAAAATGAATACTCTTCGTCTGTTCCTGATCTGAAAGGATATCTCCTCTGGTGAATATTTTGTTTGCCAGTTAGAAAGAGATACCTGTTTGCCCAACTAAACGTTGGCAGAAACTTGTCCCCATGAAGACTAGAGAAGCCTAACCCGTAGCTACTTTTATGCTTATTATAAATAGGTGGAGAAAGATTTTATTTTTTTCTTTTAAATAAATAAGTAAGGTGGTGAAACAAAGATTATTTTTATGTACTTGTGGATTGCTGATGATGATACGTAAAGAAATAGATAACGCCCGTAAGTTTCTTATTTTCCAGATTACAGAATTAATAAGTTCTCCGCTTTTGTGCTCGGTTTTAATAAACACATATTGAAGAAAAAAACTTGACAACTAATTATAGTGCTGATGTTTCAAAATCTTCCCCGGAGAGTATCTGATCCAACAATTTTCTGGTCGAAATGCTTCTATTTTCCCTTCAAAGTTGAAGTTATCTGGTAGAAATGCTTAAAGATATCTCTCTTTTGGATACGTACGGTTCTGGAATTTCCCCTTGTTGCTAATTAATAGTAACAGAAATCATGGTTCAATGTTGTTTTGTTATTAGTTATCAGCATCTACAAATTCTGGATTTTCCTGCACTGCATCAAGGATTTTATTTTTTGCCTGTAATATTTTCTCTGTGGGACATTTTCCGTTTATGTTCAGTATGTTGACTATGTGATCTTACGTAATTGCTTCCCTAGCTGCCCAGTGTAGAAGTTTATCAAACATGGAGATTCAAATAATTTATTGGAAATTATGCTTCATTTCAGTTTAGTGGAAAATTGGACCTTGTCAAAGAAACTCTGTGACTTGACGGTAGCTAATGTAGTATGGAAGGGGTCGTTACTAGTTAGGCCCCACAGCGAAGTTAAACCATGCTTTTGAAGAGCTTTGATCTTGATTTTGCTCTTTCACGAGCTTCTTGCACCTTGCGGCCCTGTTTGATGATATCTGCTCTGATATAACATCTGCAACGGATTTATTTCGAATTTCTTTAAACAATATATTAAAAAAAAAAAAAAAATCATTTGGATTGTTAGAGCTAAATAACTTTGAAGATGTAGACTGGAGATATCTTATCAATTAAAAATGCTGAAAGTAAAACAGAATGAACTTTCCTTTGATGGTACAGTTTCTTTCGAACTCTTATAATATAGCCCTCATTTGGATTGATTTAATGACCCTTGCTTCCATGTCTTCTGCAGGTATGATTACTCTGGCTATGGACAATCAACTGGGAAGGTTGGATGCTAGCTTCATATTCCTAGTTTTTTATAAATGGGGAACAGGTTTTTATTACATGCTTATATCAACTCTAGCAGTTATATATATATATATATATATATCGTTGTGCATTTATGGAGTACTTAGATATCCTATTTTTGAAACAAGTACATGTAATGTGTATATGTGATGTTGGTTCAAGTTAATGTAGGACCTACTCAACATTTATTACTTGGCAGAATGCTGCACTTGAACGAGTCTGGCTAATTTTTTGTATTAGTTTCATGGATATTGTTATATTCCTTCCAATAATCCTCCTAATATGACAGCCACTCGTTTTCTTTCGAAACAGCCATCTGAATGTAATACATATGCAGACATTGATGCAGCATATAAATGCCTCAAGGAGAAGTATGGTGTTAAAGATGAACAATTAGTATTATATGGTCAGTCTGTCGGTAGTGGGCCCACACTTGATCTTGCTTCAAGAATACCAAAGTTAAGTGGAGTAGTTTTGCATAGCCCAATTCTGTCTGGGCTGAGAGTATTGTACCCAGTTAAACGGACATACTGGTTTGATATCTTTAAGGTAGCTTCAGAACATTGTGCCTATTGCATTTACCTGTTTCATTTGGTAGATTGTCGCTAATGTTCTTTTGTTTAACTTTTAGAATATAGACAAAATTGGTATGGTGAGCTGTCCTGTTCTCGTTATACATGTAAGTAATTCTTCGTTTTTATTTTCTGTCTGGTCTTGCTCTTTAATCGAACTGTAATCATCTTCTCTCTTTCTCAATGTTTGTGGTTGGTAGAGTGTGTGGGATTAAATGGCAAAACTTCCTTATGCATACACAAAAGAACCGTACAATCTGAAGAACTGATTATTTTAAAGCTATTCTGGACCCACTACCATAGCAATTCAAATCCATCTGACCACCTGCCTCTGCCAAGTTTTTTGCATATGTGCTGAACTATTAAAGGAATCCTTTGCGATATTCTACTAATGGTTGGAGCCATTCTTCATGATAATCAAGCATGAAGCGTTTTGGTTTCTTTATACGCTTCATTCTATTGACCATGCTCTAGTTGGGTTGGCCAGAGTAGCTGTTTTAAGATGGTAGTTTTGTTTCCCCAAGTGGTGATATTTCATTCCAGTTATTCTGCTTTCGAGAATAAACAATCCAAAATCCTGTTTTGTTTTCCCAAATATACTTACAGTAATTAATCTTACACATATCATATTCCGTGTTCAGGGGACTACAGATGAAGTGGTGGATTGGTCCCATGGGAAGCAGCTTTGGGAGCTTTCGAAGGAAAAGTTCGAACCACTGTGGTTGAGTGGAGGTGGACATTGCAACCTTGAGCTTTACCCGGAGTTCATCAGACATCTGAAGAAGTTTGTACGGGCAGTTGCCAAAATGAAAGCAACCACAAATGGTTCTCATAAAACTGCAGTAGAATCTGATGCTCAGAGCAGACCATCGGAAACTGGAACTACAGATAAATTTGAATTGGGCCCGGATCTCCAAGAAGCTTCTAGAAACAGTTTAGATAGCCGACTCGAGAAGCCTAGAAAGTCAAACAAGCCTGAAAAGTCTCGCATGAGCACTGACCTTGTTGACAGGTTTAGAAGAAAGGGCTTAGTCTGGTGACTAATTTAGACGCACAGGCTCACAGCAATTAAATAAATAATGGAGCTAAATTCTAATATATACCTGGGAAGGTAATTTATTCTCAATCCCGATTATGTAATGATGTTTCCATTCTAATATGGAATATAATCAAGGTGAGAGTGTTCCTTCAAGTAAATAGGTATATTTTTTCAAAAAAATACCTGTATATTTGCTCATAAATGGAGACGAATCATGCAAATTTGAATTCTTTTTGTCTTTTATAACATCAACAGCTTCTTTTGAACGCTAAAATCAGGTAGTTTCAGTCATTTTCATCCTTTAGTCTCGGTTGATAACGTATTTGTCCGTGGCATTCGCTGTAAATCTACTGTTGTTATCAATCTTTTTGGTAAATCCATCCATATGTTTCCTTTTCATTTCTATTGCTTCAGTTCTTGTTAGGGGTTGGGCTTGTTTTGAAGTTTTCAGTTGGATCGTATCATAGGATTTGGGAATTGTAAGTAAACTGGCGGAGCTGCATTTAGCCATTCGAAGTGTTAGTAAATGAAATTGCCAGAATGTGGAAGGGGAATGACAACATTGTGAGAACTTGATTATTACGTGCCTCCTTTTTTTGGACATAAATACATATATATGACATGCCCTTTCTTGGGTTTGATGCAATAAGGTGACTGGGTTGATCTACTTTGTTCTCCTGGTTCGGGCTGGAAATCTTTCTTCAAAAATATAATAAAAAATCCGGCATCGTATTCTGATTACAGCAAGAAATCTCTAAGGAACGTGACTTGCCTTTTTCTGTACTAATTATTAAAAGGCCAGAGTTCACGATAAGTCCGATGGATTGGTTATGGATACTTGATTCACTGTGCCACCACGGCCTGATGGCTGAGCAATCACAATTAGCCGTGGCTCTAGATTTTCTGTTTTTCTTTTTATGTGGTTGCTAAATAATGATGAAATTGGGATTTGCGGTTTTATGAGAATGCTCTTGGCTTTCTTACTCACGGCTTTTGTAGGTGTGCATTGCGTTTTCGTTTACTTATCGCTGATTGAGAGATGATTAGATGGTGCGTCTCTCTGAAATCGCTGAAGGAAGATAGGAAGAAAACAAATTATACTTCCATACTGGTATGATAAATAATTGCTGTAAACATTCAGGTAAATAATTCCTAGAAAATTATCGGGGTTTACAGGATTTGGGCCGAAGTTCTCTCAGACCAAACCATCAGTCCCAAAATCTGGCAAACTGGTCTTTCATGAATAAGATGGTCGATATATTACAGAGACTCTGGAGTCATGAAGTTACTCTAGTTCCACACAAGCCTTTTCCCCTCTGCAAGTCCTTTCAACGACAGTGCTGAGGCTCTACCATCACACTGAAAATTTAGTAGAAGTTTTATATGAGGAATGCAATCCCTCACGCGACATTGGAAGGAGATGGGATGGAGAACTTTGAATGACTTATTTGATTGTCTGATCTACTACCCATCGTTTCTCTTCTAGTTTCCTGCACGCCAGCATGTTTAAGCCACCCTTACATCTTGATGCACATTAAAATTTATCTATGTGATTTCAGAACACCATGAAACACAGTTTGAACAAATGAAATCCAACTAGCACCACATTTTGAAGTCTACCGCCAAGTAAATATTGAGACAACTCTCTCTCTCGGAAAAAGAAGTATAAGCTTAGTGTGTCTAATTCTAATAAGTTGGCCAAAACTTTTCAAGTTCATGGCAACCGTGGAACCCCTTTCAATCAGTAAAATCTTCTACTTCAATAGATAAATAAGCTTTTTTGAAAATGTCAAACATGGACCAAATATTAAGGCTACAGACAATGTAAAGCGCGTCAATCTTGGTAAATTGTATATTTTGGTTTACTTATTAATCATTTTGAGGGACACCATAAATGCCAAGGATATATATTTTTTTTACAGGACTTCCAGGGGGTCACCATCCTAGTACTACTCTCGCCCAAGCAAATTTGCATAAATGCCAAGGATATAAAGTTATAAACTGCCTATCTGATTTGTTAAAACTTTCGAGAATCCTCTGCAACACAAATGCAGGACTGATCTGGGCACTAATCTTGGTACTTGCCATCAATTTATGGCACGGGGCTAATAAGTAAAAGGCTAAGATGTCTGAAGAAATAATTGAGTACAGGTTAAAGCCTTACTTGCAAACTAATGAAGCCCAGCAGATGCAGAATTCCCCTTGCATGCGATATTTACATCCTTCATTCCTCAAATAAACTGAACGTGTAAGAGGAACCATGGCATGCTAAACTTCAGTCGCTTTGATAAATAGACTTGCTTTGCTACAGATCTTCCTGCAAAATTATTAGCTAAAAAGTGAACCCAATTTTTTACCTGTAGCGTTAACCAATTAGATAATCAATGAAATAAATTAGACATGTTGGAGTAAGTAGAAAATGTGGCATATCAATGCGAAAACACAGAAAGCCTGCTTCATTTAGGATGTTTCCGAGCTTTATATATATATACAAGTAATATATATTTTTTTATTGGCAGTGGGTGCCAGCCTTGAATCTCCTTCCAACGAGCCAGTAAATCAACCACCCTAAATGGCATTACCCAAGCGACATCAACTCTTCTAAAGATTTCATCCCACAGCCCCCTTGTCACCTCACAATGCAATAATAAGTGATCCACTGATTCTCCATGCTTTTTACAAAAATAGCACCAATCCATCACAATGAGCCCCATCTTCCTCAACTAGGCGTTGCTCAAGAACATGAGTATACATTTAGGATGTTTCCAAGGTAATTAAAAACTACTTTAGAAAGGTGCAAGTATTAAAAAAAGAAAAACAAAATAAAAAAGAAAGAAAAAGATGCAAGTATAAGCTTAGGTTTCAAGATTACCAATTTGCATTTCAAATCCATGATTGCCTGCTGTCTTTGATAAGCAAAAAACTTCAACGACTAAGACAAAAGAAAACATTCAAGTCAGAGTCGCTAAACACATGGTGACATGAGGATTCACGACTAAAAAAAAACACTTGCAGAGGCGGGAGATGGTGAAGTATTGACAAAACAAGATCTTCACTTACCCCGATTCTCTGCATCTCAAGGGATTTATGTAATGCTTCTCTCTTAGTTAGAAGATTCTCGGGCACCCGTTTTAGGGGCCTTCTGTAGTTCTTCCCACGGTAAAGAATTATAGCATGACCTTCTTTTAGCTTTTTTACTGAAACTAGAACTCCTCCGCTTTCTGCTTCCAGGAATTTAGCAGTATAAACGACTTGATGAAACAATCTCTGCTTTGTGATCACCTTGACTACTTCTCTGTACTTCCAGTGCTGATGCAGGCCCTCTATTACACCATCAAAGACCCCACGCCTGCCTGAAGCCAAGATTAAACACAATATGCGTGAGCAGAGGATTCAAATTATGTCCTTTCATTGCTTACTTTAAGAGCATATTCAAGAGTGGGATAAATATTTCAAGCAAATGCAAGCAAACATTTGATAAGACAGAGTTCCAAAGACAGGCTTTACGATCTCAAACTTTTCACTATTGCTTTATGTTTACAGTGATTTCACATACTCAAATAGTGGTATTAATATATACAGATAAACTAAGAAAAGATTCTATTGAGTTTGTCGAGCGATCTGCTTCCAAATCACAGCTCTGAAACTAACTTCACTAATAAGACCAGAAAAACCATTATGAAAAAGCAAAGGAACTTGCACATCAAAAGTTGCTGGAAGATCTAGGGACATTTTTCATCACTAATGCACTGCGGGTCACTCCAACAATAATCTCAATTTAAAAACACCTCTTTTGGAACAGGAAGGTCCACTAAGAAGGAGTTCACTGTCTATGGTAGTTACTACTGAGCTCAGGATCTCAATATCAGCTATTGAAAGGTGAGTGTTTTAGTGCAGAAGTAACAAGATACAAGAACAGTTCACAAGGTTACTCATCAATATAAAATAACATTAGAAACAGTAACATGTGTCTGCTATTAACCAATCAGAAACAGAATTATTATTATCCAATCAGCAATTCTAACACTATAGACTAAACTTTATTTCCGATCTTGATATTGGACTAATCCACGGTTTAAAACTTAAAACACCTAACCAACAATACAGATTTCTTTGAAAAACAAAACTTCTCCTGTAAGATGCTTGAATTGAAAGAAAGACAAAAGAAAAAAAAAATAACAAACAAACAAGACTCCCCTTTCTGACTTCTTCCTTTTTCATCATAGGATAGATCTCATATGCATCTAGACAAGTAAGTTCTTCCTTACCCAGCTCTAAACATCTATCCATCTTGAGTCCTATCTTCTGGTAACATTCTCTCTCCTCCGCAGTTATCATTTCTCGGTCAGCATCCATCTCAGTAGGTGCCCATCCACCAGTCAACTTTGACAATTCCTTCATTGACTTATCTATCTTTATGTTTAGCTGCCATAACCACAATGGATCTTTCAAATAGCAGTGTAATGTGACAAGACGACAGGAAAATGAAATCCACAAGGACCCTTACAATGAAAAGTTTTTGCTCTTGCTCTCTTAGTTCCCTCTCCAATCTTTGTTTTTCGGCTTCCAATTTGATATCAACCTCTGTATTTCCTTTTTCCAGGTCACTGAACTCAGTTTGGATATACTTGGATTCTGATAAAGTGCCGGATGAGCTAGTGTTTTCTATTGATCCATTATCCATACAGACAGCTTCAATTGCTTTCACCCGTGCACCTTCTTCATAAAGTTGGTATTTTTTTAGCTCAGTTTCTCTTTCGGCTATTAAATTTGCAACTCTACAGGGAAGGAAATCCTTGCCTCTATAAAGTATTATTAGAAACTTATTACGCAGCAAAAGAACTCCGCCTGTAAGATGCTGCAACAGTATTCAATGTTCAAATGCATGCATATCCATGATTAGAAGGCATAGACAAGCATAGATAGTCAGCATCACATGCATAGATTATGGATGTACATGCAGAGGCAAGCACAGCTAACCTTTGAGGCACAGCAACCAACCCCATGATCCTTCCAGAAAACAAAACTTCTAAATTCAAGTCTAAAAGCCATCAGTGCAGGTTTCTTGTGCTAAGATCACCGTAGAACTATTCTAACAGCTACCACATCCCATGCAGCAGTGCTGTGGTGATTTAAGCACAAAAGACAAGAATCAGCAACTATGGTGTTTAGACAAGGATGATATTCATGTGAGGGAGATCAAGAGGTAGGCCACCAAGCCTCAAAAGGTCACCATTAATATGCACCTACTGTTACCTGAAGATGACAAGCATAGTAAAGCCTGCCAATATAAGCAGACTTTGCCTTTTTGTACAAGGTTCAACAGGAATGCTAGCATGTCATGGTATGAAATCTGTCTTACGACTCTTACCACCCAAAAGTCTATATTCTATTCAACTTGCCTTGAGTTCCAATGCCACTTCCTCATTGTTCATAATCGGGACTCCCCACTTTAGAGAAATCTTCACAATAAGACTTTTCTCCCACAGTTTTAAGATGGATGCAGATAAGCCTTGAAGTTTTCGGTTTTTCCCTTTTAAAAAAAGAGGAAAACTGAAATTAAAGTCTTGTGTACACAGACATCTGCATGCACACCACTAGCATGGCAAAGAATATCTAGTCGGATGAACAGATTCAGAACCTAATAATAGTCTTTATAATTTAAAAGTGATGTGCCTAAAATAGACTCATACTGATCATTCTCCAATTTTTAAAAACATTAATATTGATTTGTTATCTTCAGGCTAGGTATAAACATAAATAGGGTAGACTATAAGCCATGCTTGCTCAAAATTTAAACCCACGCTATTTTGGATAAGTTCATGTCTAAAAAGATAAATGAGATCGCTAACTCATTCATTGCAGAATACACTAAATTGGGTTGTGGATGCTACATAAGAATCCACCACATCCTACGTCAGGAGATATCCAAACTTGATCAAACACTTAACGATCCAGTGATTTTTCTATAATCCAGTTAAATTAATAGCTTCACCAACTCACAATAAAAGTATAACTGAAAAAAATTATACAAGTATAATTGAAAAAAATTATACAAGAATAAGGTTTCCAGTGTTCTAATAAGCCATTGAGATTCAGATTAATTGAAGCTGTTCATCATACAGAAAATGAATACAGGTGAAATTTTTTTTTTGATAAGTGAATACAGGTGAAATTTTAAAACCCAAGTAACACAAAGTCTCAGTGTATAATAAAATTTGAAAAAAAAAAAAAAAAACTTCATTGCATCTGAAGGGCTGATTCAATATTATTCTGCTCCAAACGGCAAGAAAATAATCAGCAGTTTGGGAAGTTTCTGAATATAAACCCCATCTACAAAAAAGATTTTGAGAGCAGGAAGGTTCTGACAATAAAATATAGCATCTGCTTAACATATGCCACCACCCTATAAAACAGGTCTTATATATCAAAGAAAAGCCCAGTGACCTCAAGTTGTATCCAAAAATTATTGCTCATAACAAATTGATATAATAACGGCATTACTAAATGCTATTTAGGACAATAACACAAGCAAGTCATCAACATAAATGATTATATAAGAATACAACAATAGTTGTCTCCAAAAATTTATTTCTCACTTAGAAAATGATAACGATGATTGCCATACACAAGTAAATAAGATTTGTAATAAATAACACGTTTTCTCAATTTATTCTTTCTATTTTTTTTATAAGTATATTTCTATTTTTCTTCTATTATCAATATTATATTGTGAAATAATATGTTTCCAGAAATTCATATCTTCTATGGAAAACTGAGATACAATGGTAGGCGAGGTAATACCAAGAACAAAATGAGTAGGTAAAGGGTGAGCAAGCTTCCTCAAGTACGTCAATTCGTCATTTGTCAGCTTTGCTCTGGCACGAGGTGGACAAAGTCTAAATGGAGGCCTATATCCAGGAACCACTTCAGGAAGTAAATCTGCATCTACGGGCAAAGGCTTGTCCATCCACCAATCAAGGAAACGAGGTCCCAAGCCATCTAATAATCTCTCTGTTTCTCTCACATAAAGTGATCCACTCACTGGTTGGTGATTCAAATCCCGTTTTGAAGAGATTCCTGGCGGCAAATTTGCCCCCTCACTTTCACTTCTACGCATCTTTTCATCTACACCATTTTCATTGGAGTGAGTTAGAGAAATTTCATAGTTTCTTTCCCACTTCGGCAGACTAGTTTCATAATAAGGTGCTGCTTGACTGCCAGCAAGCCTAGCACGTGTCTTTAAAATGTTCTTTGAAGTCAGCTGATAACTGCACCCTCGATAGACAACAAGAGTATCTTTTTTACTCCAAACAACCAAGCCTCCAGTCTTGATCTGTTTTTTTTTTTTTTAAAAAAAATGAATTATAAAAGCAACCATCAGAACCAATATACAGAAAAAACCAATTAAGAACTTATATGACATTAAATATAATATGTGGAAGCAGCATTACAAGGAATAGAAAATTTCAAACTACCATGAAATACATATGTAGTATTAATTTATCAAAAAAATCACCGAAACTTGGACCTCTTAACACAGACTGCTGAACAATAGCATATGCTTAAACTTTAAACAAGAAGGCACGTTCCATTTGCGCAACAACCAGAGAATGTTCCAGCTAATTTTCTAAAACCAAAGCCTTTTTTTTTCTTTTCCTTCTGCCAAAACCAAAGAATGTTTAATGGTACGCAGAATGACCTCAGCTGACCCCTTTTTTTTATAAGTAGCTGACCCTCATTGGCAGCTCAACTCCAGCTTGTGTCATGTTCTAAATTAACAGTCTTTTTACCCTTACGAAAGACGTTAGTATTTCCATGTGGCGGCAGTTTTCATTCCATCCGAAATACCCAACTAATTATCAAATAACTACATAGCCATTTCAATCAGTCCCCCCAAAATAGCCTCTTTTCTTTTCCTTTTTTACCCATAGATAGGTTCCAAACCCGGGCACAGTTTTTTCCTCCGCAAGTGAACCCAGTGCATTATATACTTTTAACTTAACGACAAAACAAGTAATTAAAAAAAAAAAAAAAAAAGAACCTCGACGATTTCTCGAGCTCTATCCAAATTCTTGCACAAAGGGATATCAAATTTCAACATGGCAAGCTCATTCCTCCTCCAAATCGTTCTAATATCATCAACTACACCCTGAGTCACCCCGGCTTTCTTAACCTTCACCCATCGCCTCATCTTAGCGGCCTCATCCCTCAGCCTCTCAAGCAACGCCTTGTCAAGCCTCAATTCCGCCTCAGTCACTGCTTTTTCCTTCTTCATTCTCCGAAGAGCGAACCCCACGTCCCTCTCCCAAGGCATTTTCCTTCCGTATCTCGACCCGTCATCTTCCCCAAGTTGTTCTAAGCAATCCCCAAATCCAGATTTACCTGAATCCTTCTGGGTTTCATCTGAATCGTCGTTCATTCGAAGCTTTTCGATGCTCCTGACGATCTTGTTCACCGCTCTTTCACCTCTCACGCCAACTTTCTCAGTCAGCGCTTTATCGGACTTTTCGACTCTGGCATTGTTTAAGTTCTTTTTGCTGTTGCGTTTGGAGAGGTCAAGAACCTCATGGGGTGGGAGAAGAAGGGGGCCATTCATCCACGGAGCTGTGGGCATCTTAACAGCGGCATCGGATTGCGAAAGAGGTTGCTTCAAAGAGAGAGAGCAGTCTGGGTTGTTGGCGATTGTGGGGTTGGAGGAGGGAGTGTGTTTGGGGATTTGGGGAGGTTTCGGGTTTAATGAGAATGAGATGGTGAGGTACGAGTGGGAGGGGAAACGAAAGAGAGTTGCCGGCATGGGTGGGTGAGTGAGTGGCGGTGGAGCGTTCGCGCAACTGATGGAGATTTTGGGCTCGCTTTCTTCAGTTTCCAACTCTGTTTGGATTAGGAGCAGCAGAGATCCTATTCAATCGTCGGCAGAAGTACAGCCGTCGTCCAAGTTGGTTTATTATTAAAAGATTATTTTTTATTTTTATATGAATTTTATATTTATTTTTAAAAAAAAAATAAATATATAGTAATTATAAATTGTAAATATTAATTTTCGTAATGTATAAATAATAATTAAAATAATTTAATTAATTTAATAAGAATAAAATTAAAAAAATAATAATTTAAAAATATATCAAATATGTGGTTTGAGACACGAGTTCCTCTCTCTCTCTCCTTTTTTAACTGTAAGCTATCTGGACTCTAATTAAATAATTTCAATAAATAAAAACTATTTTAAATATAAAATAATAAAATTTAACATGAAAATTCAATAGTAATCTTTATTTCCTTCATCTGCTCTGTTTTTCTGAAGGTGAATATTGAACAATACTTTAAAAAGAAAAATGATTTACACATAATATTTTTCACAATATTTTATACAATTATATTTTAAATAAGAAGTACTTTTATATAATAATATTATAAAAATAATATTATTTATAAAAATATTATCATCTTATAATATTATTGTAAAATATTAGAATAGTGTGTCGCATGTGTTTAATTAATCGATAGGTTGGAATTTTGTTGAGTTGGTCAGTACGGATTTGGCTTGCATCCTGTGCCAAAATAACAGGACTATTAATTAATGTTTATTTATTACTAATCCAGCTATTTAATAACTTTTATCTTTTATATGTTTAACATATTTAATCATTTCTAAATATTTATTCATTAAACATATTTATTCATTAAATACAAAGGTTAGGCTTGCATATTTATTCATTAAATATTCATTAAATATATTTATTCATTAGGAGGCAAACCAGACATAAATATAATAACTTGTAACAAATATATTTATATCTTTTACTTTTATAATATTAATATATTTTGATTTTATAATATTTGTAATAAATAATATATTATATACCAGCGCGTAATAAATAATCTAACAAATGTAAGTGCATTTTCATTGATATCTTTAAACTTATTTTTAAGAAAATTTTGACAAAACATTTATATGAGTAATGTTAGGTATATTTTAGAGTGTATAAATTTCATATATTTTTTTAAATGAGTTTTAAAATTAAAAATATAATTTTTTAAATAAATCTCAAATGAGAGTAATATAATTTATTTTTACACGTCCCAAAATTAAAATCGCAAATATTATTTTTAAAATTAGAGTGGGATGAAATATGTTGAGCACTTCATATATAAAAATTATTAAGTGACAATATGAAAGATTTTGAATAAACCGAAATGAGCGCAAGTGCAGATGGAGAGAAAAGAAAATAAGAATGAATTTGAATGGTATGATTGCTTGTTAGTAGCCGATCATGACCGTTAATTTTTTAACAGGAAATTTCCTGTTATTTTGGCACAGGAGGCAAGCCAAACCCGGTCAGTACTTTTATCCAAGTACACGTTCGAAATTAAAAAACAAAGTCTGCTAGTGAGAGAAGCTCATCCTTCTCTCTAAAGAAAAAAGGTGTAAATCATCCGAAAGAGGGGGGGGGGGGGAGGGGGGAAGCTACGGCTTCCTCCCTCCCTTCATCCCCCCCATTCCTTTTGTTTGTTTATGCTTTTTCCTTTATTTAATAAGCGTTGGTTGGCGGTGACCATGGTGGCCGAAAGTTTCATTACACGGTCAAGGATTTTGAAGCCATCTACCACCTTTTTTTCACTCGGTCGTGATGATGGTTTGACGTCGTGATGGAGGTGGAGGGTTTTTTGACGTCGTTGTTTGGCTGTCTACCATTTTTACTTCACTTGGACGTGATGAAGGTGTTGTTTACACGATGGAGGTGAAGGGTTTCGATTGACTTTGTTTGGCCGTGAGTGCATTTTGGATGCAAAAGAGGGACCATTATGGAATCCACGTAGCTGGGCGTGGTGGAAAGGGGGAGGGTCTTCAGTGTGAGTAGACCCATGGTTTCATGAGCTCAGAAGCTACGGTTTTCGTGTAGTTTGGGGTGTACTCCCGTGAGGTTCTTTAACTCTGTTTTATATATGAAAAACAGAGGTGGTTTGGGAGGCACGCTGGATTACATGGGGTTTTAAGGAGGTTTCTGGGGGAAGTTGTGTGGAACTCATGATGAAGTTTTCTCTTGGAAGGTGGTCAGACTGGGGGTGAACGCACCGTTTGTATTTTCGTTTTGCTGTTTTTTTTCATTTCCGTTTGCTGGTTTTTGCTACAGACTGGTTGTATTTTGCTATTTTCAGTGTTTTGTTTCTATTTTAGACTCTGTTTTGGTTGGCTGTAAATAAGGCCTCGACAACAGTTGACAGACAGGAGGAGTACCATCCACCTTGCAGCAATGCTTCCAGGGCGTCTCAGCTTGCTTGCAGCAGTGTTTCCAGCAGCAGTGTTTCCAGCGGAGTGGAGGTGAAACACAGTTGTACAGATGGGCTGGCTAGTGGGTACAGGCTGCTACTCAAATGAAACGGTTGGTAGGGCATGACCGCACGACATGTACAGGTTGCAAAACGGTTGGCAGTGGGGGGCAAAACGTGCTTTGCTCAGAGATAATGTAGATGAGCTATTGGGAAATACAGGACATGTGCCATGAGGTCTTGTGCCGTGCGGTCGTGAGTGGTAGTGGATGGAAAATTAGATAAAGTTATTTAAAAGTCCAAGTTGGGGGGGGGGGGGCATTAGTGTTATACTCGAGTGAGGTGATGAACTGCTTGATCGGTTACAATCCAGGATAAGAGCTGATCGAGAGTGGCGGACAATGTTATGGCTGGTGGTCGTATGGACGGTCTCTATAGGGTCCATACGCGAGTGCCGTTCTAGGCTCGTGCAGCCGATGCCTACGGTAGGTGTGCTGTCAGGGTTCAGGCCTGTACTTGGAGTTCTGGTTTATGTTTGTTTTACATGGGAGTTTGCTATTTAGTTAGTAATATCGTAGATTTAGGCAGTTGGACTTAGTGCCCATAGTAACAGCGTGCTGTACTCCGCCTTCTTGGGAGGATGGAGGGATCTTTCCTCTCGGTTAATACAGAGCGCTCTATCTCTCGTTCAGGAGAGATTTAGAAGTTAAGACAATGTCCGCTACCATAAGTGGGGGATGCTTCAGAGCTGATGCGTAGGTTGGCTTATAGTCTGGATTTTCCTGTATTGATAAGTCACACTTGTAACTTCGGTTTATTGAATGAACTCAATGTTCTATTTTTTTTAAAAAAAAAAAGTTAGAATTTTGTTTTTCCTTAATGTAGACTATCCCTTTCCAGGCTAGATTCTGCTTGGCCACTGATAATTTTTAGATGAAAATTTTGAGTTTTAAGATTAAATATTAAAATATTATATTTTAATGTTATTATTATTTTAAAATTTAAAAAAATAAAAAAAAATTAAATTGTTTGTTATATTTTGTATGAGAATTTAGGTAAGTTATAATGATGAGATGATAATTTTATATTTGAGATGAAAATTTTATATAGCCAAATAGTACCTAAAGTTAAAATATATGGCCAAACAGTGAATTAAGATAAAAGTTAAAAGTTAAATAAAATATTGTTAGAATATTATTATTTTTTAATATTATTATTATTATTTTAAAATTTGAAAAAAATTTAAATTATTTATTATATTTGATGTAAAAAGTATAAAAATGATAATAATGAAATAAGACGATACACTTTCGCTATCTTTTCAGTATCCAAATGGAGCCTAGATCTTGCTGTTGTTCGTTCCACTGGCTATAAAAAAGAGCTTGCTGATGTTATACTGCTAAGAAAAAAATAAGTACCATCTTCATTCCTACAAACTACCTAATA
Organism: Carya illinoinensis; assembly: GCF_018687715.1. Classification (NCBI taxonomy): domain Eukaryota; kingdom Viridiplantae; phylum Streptophyta; class Magnoliopsida; order Fagales; family Juglandaceae; genus Carya; species Carya illinoinensis. The sequence continues at coordinate 3,747,121 of NC_056755.1, read as the reverse complement.
ATTAACTATCTAAATAAACTTGAGAGATTTAATGAAGCACATACAACAGGAAGACCGAAGATAGGAAATTTAGATTGAACACACACTTTGAATGCAGACTATTCCATTGCTACACCTCCATGTTTGGGTAGAGGTAGAGAAGCATGTAATCCATTCCGCATATGCCCCACAAATTTTACCACACGACTTTATTCAATTGAATAAAACATTGGTTTGCCAGACTTGGTGGTAACCGATAGAGCAAGAAAAATTCCATATGACACCTGAAAATCCCTTATCACTACTAATTTTGGACATTCTGCAGTCGCGGACATATAAGAAACGAACAACCAACAGCATTCACGTTGCAAAGACAGCATACGAGAAAACAATCCAACTAGCATCTTAGAGTTCGAAAAACTGAAGGAGCACTACATAACTTTCTTGGGTTCATCATCCAGGGGGTCACGAAGAGTGCCAAAGAGCCAATCCATCCAGATGGTATAATGGCCGTAGTTGTGACGGTACGTAGTGTGATGAATGGTGTGGTAACCAGCACCCATCACAGGCCATAAGTTGGCATGGATGCAATCATGAATGTTTGCTGTCCATATAGCCTCAAGGAAGAGCAGCAATATGTGTGTCAAAAAATGGGTCGGCACAAGAAATAGTGCTATGACATGTGGTACAGCCTGCAATATTCCGTCAAGTGGGTGGAAGGCCAAACCTGACACAGCATATGTTGTTTTGATAAGTAAACCAATAGACAGTAATTCAAATTACAAATACATCCATGCTATAGATGCAAACAATAGCTCAGTTGCTTTCTAAATCCCCCAAATAAGAATATCTCCAAAGATGATGCAGATAGTGTGAAAAAGGAAATCACGTTTCAAGCACAGTTCCCCAAGAAAACTAGAGAGGAATTCATTCTTCAACAAGATTGATCTAATTCGTATATCAAGATTTACAATAGCCTGAAAGAAATGAACTCCCATCATGGTCACATGCGTGTATATAATTTTCCACTGCCCCTTTTTTATTGGTGTTAGGAGCACAAAAGAAAAGCACATACTATATTCACACTCCAATTCGAAGTTGGTTCTAAATAGGAGGTCAGTTTTCTAGATCAAATGAACATCCAATCTAGGATTCTTATAAAGAGCTATCGATCCTTTATTTCTTTTCCTTTTTGTTGGGGTGTTAGTATCATAAAAGGATGGAGTCTGTACAACTTATCCCAGAAACATCAATAACAATCGAATCTAACCAAGAATGAGTAATGGTGAATGCATACCAAAGTGACTCAACTGCTTAAAAGGATTTAAAAAAATATATTCTAACAGTATGATTTCTGCTTGATTACTGAAAGACCGAACTGAAAAAGGACTGGCTATGGTCAACTACAGAGTTCTTTGTCCACCTTCACTAACTTGGTTTCACTTTCTTTCACAAAACCCTTCTTAATGGACCACAAGAGTTTCAAACAAAGTTAATTCTGGACTCCAATGGTGCTACTATGTACAACTCAAACTTTATACGGCATAAGAATCTTTTTTTTTTTATTATAGGTAAAAGTAAGCTGCATAAGAAATTTTAGTTATCAAACATCAAATGGATGAAACACGAAAGAAGCCACATCAACTTCTGGGGAACTGTAATATGTTTTTTCTTCTTTTCGCAGGGAAATGATATATGCAAGATTCCTAAGCCCTTTATAAGAATCCTTGATTGGATTTTGGCGGTTAGCAGTATCAGTGGCAACTTGTTCTGATCTATAAGCTGTTCTTTGTGTTTGACATTCCGTACATGATATTCCTTCAACATATATAAAAATCTGAAGCGGCAAAAGATTATACAAATAAGCATCCAAATTCCAAAAGGCTTCGAGTTGAGATAAAACAGTGGAAATTGAATTCAGGAGATTGACAACTTACCTGCAAATGGAGAGAGGGTATTCTGTTTGTTGTAGATGTGATGGGTAGCGTGAAGATATTTATAAAGAGGTTTTATGTCGTGCAACTCTCTATGCATCCAGTAAATTCCGAATTCTGCTACTACAAGATAATTCACCAAATACACCAGGTAGGCAAGCCAACCCACATCGCTTATCCTTGAAAAGCATTTTGTCCAGCCATTTTCAACCATGTACTCAGAAACAGCTGGAAGAGCACTGTAACATGGCATGGCTTTCATGGTAACATATATTTGCAAGAGCATGGATTTGTAAGAAGGAATGGCATCTGCAGCAAGAGTATTCAACATGTCCAACAAAAATGTTAACATCGGCCCAGACTGAATACCTTTTCTTGTTCACATATCAATGCAAAATAGAGGACAATTCCAAGCTGAAGTTTCATGAATTACCCAGCCAATCAGTTTTACAAACTAATGCTTGTAGATTCGTGGCTTTTCACTAATTCCAACTCAATGTATGAACAACTATCTAGACTTCCTAAATCTTGAAAATCTTGGAAAGATGTCTTGAAGTTATGCTTTGAGCCGAATTAATTGGAGATAAAATATTGCCAATAAGAAAGCTGAACCCAAGAGCACTAGAATAATCCTTGCATATCTTACCCTTGCAAATATACGAGTCTAATTGCTCCCTAATGATGGTCTCATCAGTGGAACTGTTCCATAACATAACCACCATTTAACAAGAGAACCAAACAGAAGTTAAAAAGAAAAATCTATTTCTTTTTATTTTGGCTGCACTGCAATTAAAAAGAAAATGAAATTCATTTCCTGTGAAGGAATCAAAAGGAGGTTTAAGAAAAATGGAGAATTTCAACAACACGACCTGATTGATGCCAACGAAAATGGACGGACAGAGGTGGTCAGTTTTATTTTACCCATCAATTGACTGGAAATTTTATACATAGACAGATCGAAACTGACCACCAATTCCGTATATCAACAGATGGGGCCAAAACGAACAATAATCGCAGAGAAAAAAAATTCACAACCTTATATACACTCGTTGCTGAGAAAATGAAAAAGATTAAGAATTAATAACTAAGACCAACCCCCTTTCAATCCAAACCAAACAACCGATACTAAAAAACTAACTAAATAAGTATTAAAAAAAAAAGTCAATACCTTGAGGAACATAAACGTTGCGCTTCCAGTAATATATATAGAAGCACCAGAGGAAGCCAGAGAGGAAGTAAACTAGAACGCCGCCAATGTAGTTCCGCAGCCATGTCTGTAGGAAGTGGGGAAGTGGATCCCAAACGCTGCTCGGCAAGAGGCTCCCCAGCACGATGCGGTTGTAAAATGTGGTCTCATCCACGAACAGTTGCAGATACGTACTACCATGGTCTTCCATGCTCGTTCGAAGGTCCGGGGATGTCAAGTCGGATTGCCCAATGGCTAGCCAGAGAATGTGACCGGCGATTCAGCACAGAGAGACGGAGAGAGAACAGGCGACAGATGGAATCAAACTAATATTCGCCGAACCAAGACCTTAGATTATGTAGTGAAAAAATCCAGTATCTTTTTTTTTTTGAAATAATGAAAAAAAAAATACAGACACGTTTGGTTCCAGGGATTTTATTGCCCCGCACGTTTGGCGCACAATCGAGTCAGTCTGCATTTATGCAATCGTATCATTTACATAAATTTATATTTATAATCACTGCTTTATTTTATCATTGAAATGATACTTAGAATAGTAAATGAACAAGTATTTTATAATTATTTTTAAAAAAATAAATAAATATAAGAATCAAATGAAAAGAAATTAATTTTTTAATAATAAACTATAATCTTTTTTAAAACGACAACACAATATTTATACACTCTACAATTATATGTATCATTTCTCTTTTACTAATATCAATTTTCAGTGTGCAAGTTTGATATCGAGTTGAGTTGAATTGATTATAAAATATTGAAACTTATTTGTTTATTTTTATTTAACTTTAGATTTTATTATTTAATTAACGTTAAACTGTAAGAAAGATATGTCAAACAAATAATAATTTTTGAGTAGATAACCATCAATGAGAGTTTTAAATCAAGAATCTAAAATTCGATCACATAACACATATTGTTGGGTAAATGAGTAGAGAGTATAATGATGGAACTCACATTACTGAATTGGTTGGCATTCCATTCATTCGTGGTCTTTGACATTATAGTCTGATAATATGATGCGACAGGCTGGTGGATTTAGTTCTAGCTTCTTACTAATTGCATCACTTGTTGCGAGTCCCACAATCACTTCAGTTATGTGTTGGATAATGGGTGATGGTATTCTGCTTAAATGGTAGACACAAGTAATAAAATATAATAAATATATTTATAATCGTAAAGTGTGTAAGCGCTGCATAATCTTTTTGAAAAATATGAGATCCACTTAAAAAGAAATTTTAATTTTTTAATAGTGGGCTATATTTTTTTTCAAACGAATTGCACGACGTTTGCGTACTCTACGACTATATATAACATTACTCATAAAATATAGCTGCTACACCAAAACTAGGCTCAAAGAACCTACCTGATTGACCTAGTGGATAAATTAGGATAACAGAAACAAAAATAGCAATTAGAGCGTAGACTGTGATTGCATTCTAAGGTTGTGAATGTCTGAACAGGACAAACCACCCCATGAATATCTTTGCTTTGGAACAAAACATTACACATGACACTTTGAGCAAGACAAGGTATAAAAGCAAAGTAAAACAGCTAAACAAACACATATCCACTGCAGGCAACTTCTACCTATTATGTGCAAAGAACCGCTGGAAGACCAGATCTATCTAAATCTCTTTGGGATTTCTTTTATTTAAAAAGAAAATATAAAAGATCACCCCATCCAAATGTGGCATGCTTAGCCCAATTGTTGCTCTATTTGAAAATCAAATGTGGGAGAAAAGTGCTAACGAGGTTTGATAGCAGCATAGATCCTTGAGAACATGGATTACTGAGTCATAATGTTGGAAAACAGCTCTGCATTAGGTGGATTAAAGCAGTACAAAATTATTCGAGGTACCGCAGAAGAAAAAAGAATGCAAAAATCTAATCCAATTTATCATAATCAGAAAGCTTCCCCCTCTTTGCCTTCTGCTTCCAGTATCCAGGTTTAACAAAACATTGGCCCAGGTTACTTGCCAAATTATACAGATTAGCTTGAAGCCTCCCACAAAGATATCAAGAAAATTTCACAACTTTCAAAACAATGTCCATTATCAAATTATTCAATATGAACACACAAGAATCAAGAGACACATTTCTCCTTATTTATATCACATTGCCGTGACATTGACTAAGAAACTCAATATAGACACTATGCTATAGCTGTTCATAGTCAACATCCGACATTTTAACATAAGATAGCAAATTGGGGGCAGTAAATGAGATAGTATTGAATCCCAGCAGATAAGGCAATAATTTCCCCAAAAGGAAGAAGCAGAGCACCTGTCCTAACCTCAAAAACCAACGAGCTGTAGTGAGATTGTGACCGCACGCACTTAAAAAAAATATTCTGCTCAAACTGCAGGGTTAAGAGCACGCTCTATTTCCTCCAATGATCGCCCCTTTGTTTCCACAACATTACCAGCTATGTACAGGACAGCAAGAAGACAGACGGTAGAGAATCCCAAATACACAGAGCTGATTCCAAACTTGTTCACAACGCTCAAGAAATAGAGGCCAATGACAAAGTTGGTGATCTGATAGGATAGAAAAACCATGAAAACAAAATTAAGAGAGAGATAAAGAGTTGCTTAAAAATGAAAGTGAAAAAGGAAAATAGATGGAAGACTAAATATATTGACATGCTTGGAAGAATTTTTATCCTGTTCCTTTTTTGGCACAGAGAAACATCGAAGGCCACATGATTGGAAATGGCAATTTTCTGCTTTTCATATAGAAATTGAAACATGCTACAGCCTAGGGGCACGATTTAAATGCAAACTGAATATTTCAACATGCTCTATCTTACCCAATGCATTCCTAATGACAAAGCAACTGCTTTTGCTCTGATTCTGGAAGCAAATATCTCTGGTAGTAGAAGAGCAGGCACAGGACCAGCACCAAGTGAAAAGGACAGTACATAGCTGTATAGGTAGAATGAAAGCAAAGTTTAGGTCATATGTTAAACAGAAATACAAACAAGATCAAGAAGCTTCAGTAAGCCAAGGAAAATAGCCCCTTTGACCTCACTTAACCACCCCCTCCAAGAGGAGGAGGAGCGACAGAGAATGTTCAAACACACAAAAAGAAGTTCTGACTTACAGAACTGTTCCAAGAACAGCAAGGGTGCCAGAGTATGGTGCCAGGACCTTCCAAGTAAAGGACAGAGAAAGCAGCAACATTGAAGCAGCCTTGACAAGCAAAAACACAGAGAGAGAGAGTAATCAGTTGTAACATAATCTGAAACTAGGATGAATATACTTAGGACTGTTCATCCGACCTGGCCCGGCCCGAAATACACTATCCCGATCCGGCCTGAAAGCATCCACTTCTGAATGGAAATTTCCGAAAATCCACCCTTACCCGATTAATCAAACCCAAAACTGTTTTGGCCGGAAGCAGGTATTCCTACCCCCTTTTTTTTGTGGCATTCTCCTACCCTACAGAGTGGAGCATTCTTATGTATTGTTGTGTGGGTTCCCGTCCATAGAGTTTGAAACCTTTGGCTGGTTTGACTAGAGGAATACAATTCTGGGTCGGGTGGACTTTTGCAGTTAACTGTGGCAACTATCTTTGGTATTTATGACCATAGCATGTTCGAGTAAATCCTGAAGAAATATTTCTGGGTTTTGGTGAGTTTGAGCTGTCTTAGCAGCAGGGATCTTGATTCAAGTTCTAAAAATGGATAACAGTGACCTTTACAGGGCCACTGGTAGTTTATGATTACGGAATTCGTCGGTATGGAGGAATAAGCTGTGGACATTTTCTCAATGTCTTCGCAAGAAGAAGATGATGAAGAAGCTCTCAAATGGGCTGCTTCGGCATTGGCTGAATAAAGTAATTAATTCGGGTATCTGGTAACTACCCAATCCTATTTCTCCAGATCAAAAACAGTTTGGAACTGCACTCTTCCTACCCGTTTATTTCGGATCGGGTATTTTCAGGTGAATAAACAGAAAATCAGGTCGGGGTCGGGTTTCTCGGCACATGTTTGGCCCTAAATATGCTTGCATGTGAATATACAATATTACAGCTTCCTAAGTTCATGATTATGATATGAAGGTATCAGGAGAATCGTTTTCACCGACTTGAGAAAAATAACATGTTCGTAATTATGCAACAAATAATAGTACCATTCCACTGAAACTTGTCATTAGAAGACTTTTCCTTCCTTGCCTGTCCATCAAGGATGATGCAATGGCTGTGCCTGCATTTGCAAGATGATCAAACATCAGATATAAAACATAACAGGCCTAACACAATATCAAACTTTTCCCATTTTCCAGAAAAAAATATCAGAAAAATAACCAATGACATTAGCTGCCCCGACAAGAGCACTTGCTGCAACATCAGAGGCAATGCCGGCTCTATGAAAAACAGATGTCGAATAATATACCACTGCATTTATTCCAGCCAACTGTTGGAACAAGAAAAGTGCTGCACCAACACTTACAACTGCAGCAAGACATAAGTCATGGATGTAAGTGCTTCACAAATTTTAATCACAGAGCTTAATCATATCAATCACTAACTATAGGAACAAGATGAACAAAATATTAAGGTATGGACTTCATAGTAACATATTGTTATTATATAACTCTTAGCAAACTTGTTTGTGAACAAAACGACTGGCAACATATGAAGCAAAGTTGAGAGCATCATTCAATATGCCCAAGCATGTAAATCAACTAAGAAGTTGCTAATAAAAACTTCTCAGTTAGATCTTTGTACAAGGTCTTGGCATCACATTCTTCTACTGATTTTTTTCCTTGGAAAAATATTTGGAGATGCAAAGTGCCTCTCAAGGTGGCTTTCTTCGGGTGGTTGGCTTCTCATGGGAAAATTCTTACTATTGATAAGTTGAGAAAGTGTGGTATCATTGCAATGGATTGGTGCTTTTTGTGCAAAAGGTATGGAGAATCGTCGGATCACCTTCTTCTTCATTGTGATGTGTCGAAGGCTATGTGGGATGAGGTTTTTGCTAAGCTTGGCATTGCTTGGGTGATGCCTAAGAGGGTGGTGAATCTTTTGGCCTGTTGGAGAGGGATTCAAGGAAATTGTCATATAGCTAGCAGCTATTTGGAAGATGGTACCTCTTTGTCTCATGTGGTGTATTTGGAATGAGAGGAATGGGTATTGTTTCGACAATAAAGAATGCTCGGTGGATGGGATTAGAGCCTTTTTTTCATACTTTGTTACTTTGGAATTTGGTTATTGCAATGGATGGGAGTAGCCTTGATGACTTTTGTACTGTTTTTCAGCTTTAGCTTGTAATTAGGTGTTTTTCTCTTGTATACGTCCTGCGTACTTGGGTTATACCTAATTATGTGGTTTAATAAATTTCTTACTTGTAAAAAAAAGAAATTTTAGCCACAAAGGAACTAAGGTAACAGAGCTGCCTCAGGTATACCTTTCCAATAGCGACTACTAAACAGATCAAACCACCGTGCTTCAGGTTCTGTAGAACCCTGACCAGCTGCCATTAAATCATGCATAACCTCAGCAACTCTTTCTTTTCCAAATAGAGTTTTTATAGATTTTTCAGCCTCAGGAATTTTCCCTTGCTGCAAAATAACAGCTAAGCATTTTTATGAATAAACAAAAAACTCAATAATATATATGGCATCGACAGCGAAGAAAATTCGTTAGAAGGCTTATATTGAAGTTTGTGACTCCACATTCATGCAAGAAAACCTGAAACAGCCACCGAGGACTTTCTGGAGAAAATGCCATTCCTAATGCCAACAGAATAGAGGGTATAATTGCAATACCAAACATTGTCCTCCACCTGTTACAAATATTAAAAATAATAGAATAAGAGAGGCCGAAAAAGGTTACAAGAAAAGAAACATCATATGTAACAGATAAAAACTAGAAAATAACTATAATTCTTATATAACCATATAGGCATATAAGAACAATATAATATAAAGTTTTCAGCCATGGTTTGCACATTAATTTCTCACCAATAATGAATATAGCAAAGAGGGAATTATATCAACAACTAAACTAAAGTATGACTAACAAGGCCAACATAAAAATCATGAAGCAGTAAATTAAATGTTATGGTTAAGTGGTTTTCCAATGAGTTTGGATTAAACTAAGAGTAGTGCTTTAAGCAAAACATTCTTTTTTATGATGAGAAATCTTGGAGACCGTGCAAACGCAGCATGTCTTTTTATGAGGTTAAACCACGGATCCATGTAAAGTGTCCCCATCACACAGATCAAGCAAACTATTGGTTTTTTTACTGATAGGATGTGGCCCTAGAAATTACTTGCACCCAAGGGTTCGAACCTTAGATCCGGTGGGAGCATATGCCACCAAGACCAAGACCCTTGTCAATCGAGCCAACCACTAGGGTTTAAGTAAGACATTCAGCCAATTAAAAGAAATACCATAGAGGGTTTCCTGCTAAAGGTAATCCAGCCACCAGTGCGGCAAGGATGCCAATACATATAAATAGCTGGTTCACAGATCCAAGTGCACCACGAATTTCAGTTGGTGAGATCTGTAATTTCAAATGTTGGACGATATCAGTCTCAATATATACACAATATGCATAGAACATGGCTAAAACGATATAATTAGGGCATGTTCACAATGCCTGTAATACTACCTCGGATATGTAAAGAGGTACGATAGCAGATGTAACACCAATTCCAATGCCAGCAAGTAAGCGGCCAATTATCATGGTTTGCACACTTTGGGCTGTGGCACTGCAAATATTGAAGACAAAGCTTTAGTGTTCAGGGGGTGTATCAAATATCAAAAATTTGTCTTCAGTGAAAAATGACAAACCATAGAAATGCTCCAATTGCCAGTGGTATGGCATCTAATTGAAAAGTCCTTGTTCTACCAAACTTGTCAGCCAATGCTCCCCCGGTAAATGAACCAACAGTGGCACCAGCGAGAAGTGTGCTAACGACCCATCCTATTCAAACGTTACATTGTGAAAAAGTATCAGCAGGAATATACTTACAAAAAAAAGTATCAAAAGGAATATAATGAGAACAAAAAAGAACACATTCACACAATCTAAACCTTTACAATGAACAAAGAGTATAATTTTAGAGGCCAGCATGGAGCAATTAATAATCCAACTTTAGTTTTCAATAACTTAAAAAACAATGTTTCTTCTAGCATATTGAAATGGATGGCAAAGGTGATACAGACAAGACTCACTATTTTATTATTTATTTATTTATTTTTTATAAGTAAATTCATGTAAATTTATTAAGCATACCCTTTGTTGGTATGAGAGAGACTGGTTTTTGGACAACATGGAGAAAAAAGACAGAGAAAAAGAGAGAGGGAGGGAACCAAAAAAAAGTACAAAGATCTCATTGTTTCTTACAATTTTCTGCATGTATTTAATCAAGCAAGTTACTTGCCTTGTACCACGGTGTTTTCAGCAATCCCAAGATCCTTGGCAAGGTACTCAAGAGCACCATTTACAACCCTGCACAACCAAAGCAGTGTGTGATAAACCCCTCGCAATGTGGATATCTCACAAAACACGGCATTTAAGCACAGAAAGATATGCTGAAATCAGTTCAACATTTGCACATCAACTACTTGTAACATTACGATCAACTTATTCATCACAAATCAACAAACCGCTGAGTAGGAATTTGATGCAAATTTGTAACAAATGCACACAAACTCTAATAGGGCATGCAATTTGCAAAAATAAACTATGCCATACCCGAGATGGTAACCAAATAAAATAGCTCCCAAACAAGCAACACCAACGTATGGCAAGACTGTTCCTGAAGATTTGCTCTGAGGCACCAAGGAATCAACACTCTCAAGATCATCTGAAACTCATGTTCATATCGTGCATGTAAAAATACTGAAATTAGTTGAAAATCTAGAGTATTAGGGTCAGTGCAACATGTATAAACTTTTGGATATACAGGCTTCTCATAAACAAGAAATATATAGTCAGTTTTCAAAGAACCACACCCCATCAATGCAATATTAAAACACCAAAATGAAAGGAAAGGGTCATAGCTGGTCAAAAAGCTACTACAAGCTAGCGTTTTGCATTCTCAGATTCTCTGTCCTCGGTATAGCACCAGGACAGGACTGCAAAGTTCATGCAAGATAATTATGTCATGGAGCTAGCAAGTTTCAAGGCAGAAGCGCATATTTTATTTCAGATTGCAAAATCAAGAGATGAATTATTACTTCATCACAGCCGTACTAAAAAGTGGAGCCATGCAACAATATCTGTATTTCAAAAATATATATTTATTATTTGGTGATAAAAATGACAGGTCATTATACAAAGAGACGTACTTAATGATGAACATTATTAAGTTGGATTTTGTACTTGGTTCTTCAAACCCCAGAAAGAAAATACAATCAAATCCATTGGCAATGTAGGAATGGCTGGGAAGTGGGCTCTTCAATGCCCTTTTGAAGCGTCCAATTCAGTGCAAATAAACTCAAACCTCACATCATGCAGCCCTAACAGAACATTTGTGATTTTACTTTTTGTGGAAGGCCACAAGTGGCCGTAGCAATTCTCAAGAGTTTTTACTGCCGTCGTTAAACCCACAAACACGCACACAAACAGCTAGAAATTGTGACAACGCGAAAACGGAAGGGAGCGACAGTAGCGAAGAACCAAAGAACGTACTCGTGCAGACACTAAATCGTAATGATTTGCTAAATTTTTGGAAGAAGAAAACAGTGACCTAATTGAACTATACGTTTCTTGAATTGAAAAGAAAGATATGAATCAGGGAGTGACGAGCAAACCAGAAGCCTGAGCCTTGAGTGATCTGGGCTTGACCGATGACCTGAAAATGCCATTAGAACCCAGTCTTGCACGAGTGAGTTCAGCCTCCATAGCGATCGAATTTAGTCGTAGACCACAGCAGGCAGTCCTATCTGTCATTCTCAATCCTAAACTTGGTTTCCCAAATTCATCAAAACGCTTCAAAACCTGTGTGCGCTTTTGAACCCCAAAACCGATGCTTCCTTTGACTGCATACGTTGACGCCTGCATTTTTTTAGCTGAGTTTCCATTGGCCATAAAAGTCAAACAAAGTAAATACCCGTAGAAAGTTGAGTATACCAAGCAAGAGAATGTACTAATTTAGAAACAAATTTATCTCAGAATAAGAATATAAGCAAGTAATGAAGGGTATTAAAAACAGAGCATCAGAATCAAAACTAAGATCAAATTTACGATCGAAACGATAAAATTTAGATTGTTTACTACGAAAAAGACTGGTGGACGTTGCTCTTACTCTGACGATCTAATCTACTGTTGTCACTTTAAAAGATAGAACTTTTAGAAATCGAAAAAAAAAAAAAAATGGAAAGGAACTGCGGTGATTGAAACAGAACCAACCCAAAGAGAGCACCCTTTCACTATGGCCTTTTCAGCTTTGTAAGCTGCACTGTTACTTGCTCTGTTTTGTCTTTTGTGAGGGAAATGAGGAGAGACTTGGGAATGTCCGCAGCGAGGAAGCGGAAAAGCGTGAAACTTGCAACGAATTTGATGGAGAATTCAAAATTCTTTTCCTTTCCATCTTTTCGGGTTTTCCTTTCTCTTCTTGTCGATAAAATATGAAAAAGTAGAAAATTAGTGAAATGAATAGCACATACCGATACACTGCAAACTTTGGTACGAGTCCCACGTTGGATCTCGGACTACATTTGGGTTGTGTTTGAGATGTTGTGTGTGCATGTTGACGGGGGACAGACTGATTGGCTTTCGTCTTCACTTTTTCATTCGATGTGAATGCTGAATTGTCTGCGCTAATGTTAAAAAAATTATTTTTTGAATAATAAATTACTTTTACGTAAATCTTAAATTTATTATTTTTTTATTTTTTAAATAAATAGATAGAATTTCCATATTTTTAAACTATAAATATCATTTCTCTTAAATTATATTGTCATAATATTTAGAATAATGTTATTTTCTCATTATTTTTATTTGTTCATATTTATTTATATGATTAATTTGGTTTAAATTTATATATCAATTAATTAAATAAATATTTAAAAAACTATCATATGTTTAAATAAAAATAATAAAATAAATAATAAAGAATAACAATATCAAAATAGTCCAATTGAAAATCATTACAAAATTATAAAATAGTGTAGAAAAATATAAAAAATTACTTGAATATATATATTTTGTATTTTTAATACTTTTGTTGTTATCATATGTTAAACACACTTTAGGTATTGAGTGCGACTTTTGATGATTTGCTTGAAAGTTCTATATTTTTATATAAAATCTTCACTTGAGGGAAATAAATAAAGAGTTTTGCTACATACAAGTAAAGTTACGTATTAATCTCGTACTAATACTGATTCCTTCATACTCAAAATTTAAATTAATATTATTTTCAACAAAATCTATTTTTTGATCAATCACATTAAGTTAGTGCACAGATTAGGGTACAATTATACTTGCAACTATATTTTTCCATAAATAAACTAAACTTATCATATTTCTATTTGGTATATTGTTTAGGAATATAATTATTAAGGGAGAGGACTATAGAAGCCGGTCGGCCAGACTTGATCCGGCTGGCGGCTCCACATGGTTTTCACCGAACAAAGGATTGCATATATTGGACCCATCCTCTTTGCAATCTTCTCATACATATCAACATAATTCATTATTAAGTTTGGCTTGTTTTGGGTTGTGGTAAGAATTTTTAAAAATATTTTTAAAAATTTTTTAATAGAAAAATTAGATTGCTTGAATATTACATATTAAAATATTTTAATCTCAAATAAGTTAAAAATACGTTGAATATTACATATTAAAGCATGTTTTAATGGACGAAAATGTCCATATAATTTTTACATAATTACAACTAATTTCAAATTTTCAAATATATGTCATAATCTTTAAAAATTTAAATAATCGTAATTTATATATTATAAAGCACTCTTTTAATTGATTTCTAGACAAATATAACATATTTAAAATTGTTTTAAATTTTAAAAATATCATTATTAAAAAATAAATAAATTTTTAATAATAAAATTTATTATTTAAAATATAAATTATATTTTTCGTCACAATCTCAAATATGCATTAACTATTTAAGGAAAGCTTAGTCCTTTAGAATGGACCTAGTTTTTGGGCCATCTGTGCATGCACAGTCTCCGATCCATGAATATATAGGCCTGCATTTTGATGGATCTTTCCAAAAGCATATATACCATGTATCGTTTCCATGCTTCAATATATACTACCTAAATAGCTCTACAAAATAGGGACGGGAAGTTTTCTTCCGAGGACTGGACTTTGGAACTAGCACATGTTGGATCAGGATCATGAAGATTAAATAATCTCAACAACCAACCCAGGTTTTTAGAGAGAGACTCTAACTTCTCTATAAAAAACTTCATTTATGTGACAACCATCATCGAAAAAGAGTGCTTTCACCCTCCTCTCTTCCTCTTTTCCTTTTCTGTTCTATGTATACATTGTTAATATAATATTTTTTTCTTCCTCGCTCTTATGGTTCAGTTTTGGTCATATCTACTTCTCTCCAGCTACCTTTAACTTACACGTGCTGTTAAACATAAAGTTTCAAATTTCGTGTAATTATATATCTACATATAAATTTTGATAATAGTAAATTAATTCAAAAAATAAATAAATCTTAAGTTCAATTTATCTACACAATAAAATCAATCATATTAAAGAACTAAGTATAAACAAAGAGGAAACAAGTTCACATTAAAACTCATAGAGTAATATTATAAATCTCTTAAAAATTCGAAATTAGAATTAAAGCTCAAAATTAATATTTCATTATAAAGCATTAAAATACATTTTCCACATGTGCATGAATATTTTGAAAATTAAATTTGAAAATTTTGAAATATGATTGATTGTCATTTTTCACATGTGCATGACATGATTAAATGTTTGAATTTTGAAGATATTAAAAATGATTGATTGTCATATTTTACATGTGCATGCTTTATTTGAATATTTTCAAAAGTGATTGATACACTTTTTGACTTATGCAAAAGTTAGATGATTTTGTTTGAAAATTTTGAAAAGTAAATAGTATTCATTTTGTCATATGCGAAAAGTAAAAAAATTAAATTTGAAATTTTTGAAAAGTGAATAATGTTGTCTTTGACAAAAGAAAAAGAAAAAACTTTTATTTGAATATTTTGAAAAGTGAATAATGTTATATTTGACAATTAAAAAAGAAAAAACTTTTATTTGAATTTTTTGAAAAAATGAATGATGCTGTCTTTGACATGTGAATCTTTAAATTTGAATATGAAGTCTCATATGCCTATAAATAGATCATTTGAGAGTTTCAAATTTACAACACCAAGAGCATATAATATTCATTCAAAGCTTTCATTCTCTATTCTCTAAGTATTGAGCCTTAACCCTTGTTCATTTTGATAGGGATATAGTTTGCACTGTATTGTTCTGTTCTTATTTCACTCATTGAGGAGTGTTCTCTAATAATTTATCCACTATCAACTCTTCTATCAGTAAAAGGGTGTGTATAACCCTTGTACGTGTAGAAAGTGTTCTACACAGGAAATAGTTGAATCACCACGTGTAAGATGATTGTAAGTGTAGAGAGTGTTCTACACGGATCATTTGTAATAATGTTGTTCAAATGTGTAATAGAATTATATCTCCACCTGAATGAAATTGAATAGTGAATTTGGGGATTCTCAATGAGTAGCTTGAGGCGAGGACGTAGGCAGTGGGGCTGAACCTCGTTAACATACTGAATTTGTTTCTCTTTTACCCTTACTCTTAATGTTTATTGTTGTTTCTTATTTTATTTATATTTTATATTATGTATTTGATTTATAATTGTTAATTTTTAAATACAACTAAATTCACCCCCTTTTGTATTAGTCATTTGGACAACACGCGCCGTACCAACGCTTCCTACAGCCGCCGAGACGAGACGAAACTGCTGGTACGGCAAGTGTAGCCGTCAGAGGGCAGCGGCACATGAAGACCATGCGTCGAGCATTTTGGGTCATCCCGTTTTCTTCCCGCCGGCGTATGGCTACCCTACGCCATCACAAGTGCATTGGAACACAGATGTTCATTGGTCGTAGATCAGTCCATCCCATGTCATGTTTTCTACTATATTTTTGCTTTCCCTAACCGGTGATCTCGATGAAATGATTGTGAATCTCTCTAAAAATCATCTCAGAACAATAAACAATAATGCACCTGCTACCTTCATCACTTCTAGCGGTACTATTAGTAACTTTTTGCGAACGTCCTATAACCATCTTTTAAGACGGCGTCCTCTTAGTAAGATTTGGGTGAAGACTAAGAAATTGGTTGCTAAATTCCGTTTTCCTTATTTTTTTATCCACCTTTTTGCATTGTTGTTATTGTTCTTGCGAAACCTCACCCCCTTCTCATGTATCACATTTTCTACTTTTTTAATGAAGTTTGCTTTCTTGCTTAGGGAAAAAAAAACTGTACATAATACTCAGAAAAATAATAATATCTATATACACTAATCTTAGAGAGTTGAGTTGCTGGACACACACACACCAAAAGGAAGGAAGGAAAAAAAAAAAAAGACCATTTAAAATTACAGTACTTGAACTCAAAAGCACAAATCAATTATTTCGATGCAGGAATTAGTTAATTTCGAAAATTCCAATATTTCCTACTTAACTTTCACTAAAACTTCAATTTCCTCCTAATTGGCATGCGTCTGTGCATGCACGTATACATACACACACATATATATATATATAGTAAGGGGCGTAAGGATCGCGAAAAATGTGGGCCTATAAAAAATGAGTTTTCACAAATCTCTATGGTATGTTTCACTTTTTTATAAATAGTTTGTGCAAAATTTATGCATTTAAGACTTGTATATATTATTTTTCTTGAAATTTTTATGGGCATGTATTAGTATTTTGAGACACTTTGTTAAAAATATAATATAAATAATTAAATTTAACTATTTCCATCAGCTTAAACTTTTAAGATAAATAGTGATTTTACATTATATCAAAACAAATTAAGATCTTGAATTCGAACTTTGTCTACTCTACATTTTCCATCCCCCGTTTACTTAAATATTCTTAACACGTACACTTCCCGTCCCTACTTTCGATTCATTAATAGAGGTGCAATATGTTAGTTATCTTGTCCAAACAGCTAGCTCATATTGGTCATTGTCAAGACGAATGCATCTACTAAATCGACCCTTCAAAGCCAAGTTCCTTCAAATTCCAAAGACAGTTCATCTAATCGCTAAACTTGACATATGGGCCTTTCATAATTTTCAGACTAAAAAAGAGTTTTTAAGTGCTCTTTTGAAGTAAGTATGCCTTGAACAGGATCACAAAATGCTTTAAACCCCTTTCTCGAAGCCATTCAACTCAACTTGCATGTACATATTTTAATAGATGGATCATTTTCTTGATGTTAAACTAAAATAACATCATCTTCATTGATTCCAAACGATCCATCTTCGCACGAATACTATTAAAGGCCGGATTGATCGCCAATATTCCATCTTCGCACGACTATTATTAAACCTGGGTGCACGGTGACCGTACATGATTTAAAGGAACATGGAGAAAGAAAAATGACATTCCAAGGCAATGATCGAATCACATTTTGTAGGGAACAAAACGATCGAGGAAATATTGCCCTTAATTTCGGTATTGCATGCATATAAGGTTGGGCACAAAAGAGTACATATAACGCGCTTAAGTATTAGGTGAGATAGAGAGAGAGAGAGAGCCTTTAATCATCTAGAAGTAGTCGGGCCAACCTCACCAATTATTGAAGTAGGTTAAAACCACGTAGACTACACTAGCTAGGGAGTTTAATTTCTATTGTGCAACGACTACCTAGCTAGCTAGGTAGAGTTTGTATGCCATATATATATATATATATATAATAATATGAACCGAAGTACTCTTATCGACTCTTATCGACTCCAAACCGCTAAGTGCTGCATGATTTTGGTCTTATATTTTTAACATCACGACAATATATATATATATATATATATATGGGTGTGCACGCGCGCGTCATTCTATTAAACCTATACAATTCAAATAAGATGAGATAAATTATTTTGTTAAAAGTTAAACAAAATATTATTATAATATAATTTTTTAATATTAATTTTATTTTAAGATTTAAAAAAATTGAATTGTTTATTATATTTATATAGAAATTTAAAAAAATTATAGTGATTATAAAAGATAAGATAAGATGAGATAATTTCGTTTTGTGTAGCCAAATCAATCCTTAATATTGTTGTATTATACTCATGATACGTACTTATTGTAAAGGCAAAAATTAGCTAGGATTAGATGACTAAATGATAAGATTTATCTTATCATTATTTGATTAAATTTGAATAAATGATAAGGTTTATCTTATCATTATTTGATTAAATTTAGATGAATGTAAAATAAGTATTGATTTGTATCTAAACATTATTGAGTCTATCTAGAAGTTTTAGGAGTTGTTTAGATAAGGCCCTGAAGTCAAAATCGAGTTCTGATAGTTTTGCCCTTATCCAGAAGAAATCTGAAACAGAGTTTAGTATATATCAGAAGAAGTTATCACGAAATGTTAGCAGTCCGTCGGGACGCGTTTTCGCGTCTGTTGCTAACCGTCAGCAGAGTCCTACTGCAACTAGAACTCTTTTCAGACTTTCTATTTAAAGGGATTCGGTTTTGTATCTTCTCAAGGACTTCAAGTCACGAATTTTACAGAGGAGATTCTGAGCGTTTATGAGAGAAAATTCACTTGAGAATTTTTATGGAATTTTTCATATCTTCTTGAGTGTGATTGTGCTTTGAGTGTGAAGCAACATCGATTGGATTTCAGCCTCTGGAGCTCCAGAAGAGAAGTCAGCATTTGAAGATCGCCAGAGGTTCTGGCTGCTACTGCGGTAGAAGACAAATGGGTCGTTTGTCTAGGCAAGTAAGACAGTCGAATTGCAAAGATTTTGTAATTGATTATTGCTTGTAATTGTTTTTCAAATAATAAGATTGACTTTCCTAGGTTTGGCTGCCCCGTAGGGTTTTACCTTTAAAGAGTTCTTTAAAGGGTTTCCCTTCGTAACCAATCGTTGTATTTTGCAAGTTTGATTATTTATTTTAAAGTATTTGATTCGTTTCATAATCTTAATAATTGAGATCTAACTTATTTCTTCAAGGAAATTGGTAGACAATTTCGTGATTTTACAGGGGTACATTGGAAATTTCAATTGGCATCAGAGCGTGGTTCACTCATTCAAGTGTGATCCGTGCCCTTGTAGATCATGTCGACGTCATTACACGTTCTACCATACTTCAATGGGGAAAACTATGCTTATTGGAAAGTTCGTATGAGGGCTTTTCTCAAGTCTTTAGATGAACGTGTATGGCATTTGGTTGAACGAGGATGGACTAAACCCGAGACATCTATAGATGCTTGGACAAAAGATGAAATTAGCAATTGCAATTTGAATAGCAAAGGACTTAACGCTATTTTCATGACGGTATCCTCCGAAAAATTTAAAAAAATTTCCATGTGTGGGATTGCTAAAGAAGCTTGGAATATTTTGGAAGTTACACATGAAGGCACAAGAATAGTAAAAAATTCGAAATTGCAAATGCTAACCTCAAAATTTGAAGAGATTAAAATGTTGGAAGACGAAAATTTTAATGATTTTTATGCTAAACTGAATGATATTGTGAATTCCAGGTTTAATCTCGGCGAGAAGGTGGAGGATTCAAGGATCGTGAGGAAGATTCTAAGATCTTTACCTGAAAGATTTCGATCCAAAGTTACCGCTATTGAAGAAAGTAAAGATCTTGATGCAATAAGGGTAGAAGAATTGATAGGTTCTTTACAAACGTATGAATCTTCGTTTCCTCAAGCAAGAAAAGGTAAGTCTATTGCCTTAAAAACTATAGAAGAAAATCAAGATGATTTTTCTGATGAAGAAAATCTTAACAATGAGGATATAGATCTTATAATAAGAAAATTCAGAAAATTCATGTTTAATAAAAAGTATAGTGGAAAGAAACAAAGAGGTAGAGAATTTTCTGCAAAGAAAAATTATTTTGAAAAATGGAATAAAGAAAAATCTGATAAAATAAAGTGTCATGAATGTTCTGGTTATGGTCATATAAGAATTGAATGTCCAAATTTCAAGAAAAGTAAAGGAAAAACATTGAATGTCACACTTAGTGATAGTTCAGAATCTGAAACTTCAAGTTCATCATCTGATTATGACAATACTTTTGTGGCTTTTTCTACTGTTGTTAATGATTTTTCTGATATTGAGCTAACAAAATCTGAAAGTGATGATGACAATAGTGATTCGGAGGTTGTTCTAGTTGTGGATGATCATGAGTTGAGTTTACAAGAAGCTTACAATAATTTGTGTGAAGAATTGAATGTCCAAATTTCAAGAAAAGTAAAGGAAAAACATTGAATGTCACACTTAGTGATAGTTCAGAATCTGAAACTTCAAGTTCATCATCTGATTATGACAATACTTTTGTGGCTTTTTCTACTGTTGTTAATGATTTTTCTGATATTGAGCTAACAAAATCTGAAAGTGATGATGATAATAGTGATTCGGAGGTTGTTCTAGTTGTGGATGATCATGAGTTGAGTTTACAAGAAGCTTACAATAATTTGTGTGAAGAAGTGATCAAATTAAATAAACTCAACAAGAAACTGTACAAGAAATTCACTAATATGGAGAGTGAGAAAAATAACTTGTTTGAGGCATTCAAAATTTCTGATATTGAAAAAACAAGATTAAGGGATCAAAAAATTGCATTAGAAAAAGAGTTGAAAAAGGTTCAAGAAAAAACAGCAACACAAAAATTAGAAGAGATGTTGAGTATTCAAAAATCTAGTTGTGATCGCACGGGTTTGGGGTATATGACTTCCCAAGGTATGGAACTTAAAGACTCATCATCCGCTGCCACCTCATCAAAAGATATCATTTTTGTTAAAGGAAGTCAAGATGAGAAAACTCCAAAGAAGGCCGTGTCTACAACTCATGTTCCAAGAGCCTCACATGATAGATCAATGACAAAGAAGCCCAACCAAGGTAGGTCCAAAGGTAAGTTTATTCCTACTTGTCATTATTGTGGTGTTATTGGTCATATAAGGCCAAATTGCTTTAACTTGAATAAAGTGAAGAAGAATGGATGTGAAAGAAATCCAAAAAGGAAAGGAAATAGTCTAGAGAATCAAATTTGTGATATGAGTCAACAAATCAATTTTTTAAATCTCAAAATTGGTGAAATAGCAGATTTTTGCTTTCAAAATAAAGAAAAGATCATACAAAGCGATGTTGATAAAAAGAATAGGCCAAAATTTAAAGCAAAATGGGTGGTCAAAGAGGATGTCATGTCACATTAATGGATAGGATTACTTGCATGTTCTTGCATCCGTTATATTATTGCATTAGCCTAGGACATGCATTTTATTTTTCCGTTTTGTTTTATGTTTCTATTTTTCAGTTTTAAATAAGAAAAATATAATATAAAAAAAAATTTGGTTTGGTTCAAAACTTTTCTTTAAGGAAAGTGCATGCTTGATATGTCAAAGTTTGAACATTTGTGTTTTCACTTAATAAATTCCTGAACCTATGCATCTCTCTACTTTGTGCAATTCATTTTGTGCAAACTAACCCTATGGATTATCTTGGCAAAGTTCATTTTCAATGCACAGTGAGAAACTTATATGTATGTTTTTTTTATATAATTAAAGTTCACATCATTTAATGAGATGCTCATCAAAGAGCGAGTTCATGCCTTGAATTGACTAATACTAGTTGAACCTAGTACATTAATAAAGAGCTCTCCTCTTGCCAAACACAAAGAGTTGATCCATATAGAAAAAGTCGGTGTTAATTCATTGCGGAAAAAGACAAACATCCTACACGGATCTACCACCTTAAAGTTCTTATAGAAAAAATCGTTACTCTAATCATTATGAAAAAAGATGAGCAACAAACATGAACACAAAAAGGGGGTGTACAAACTAGTGTTTAGAGCAGATGCTCATGTATCTAGGCCCTAGCATAAAATTTGACTTTTAAGGTGAAGTAACAAACTCTTGTGAGCATCTATAAGAAGCTATCTTTCATGAACAAAGGTATAAAAAAAAAAGATATTGAAGAAAGGAGTTCATAAAAATGCTATGGTATAAGTATACTCACTCACACACTCACATGAACTTTGACATTGATGATCTTATGAGAAGTGAATATCCATAGTGATTGTTGCAAATAAGAGGGTGTACTCTATTGAATTTGTTTTGTGAGTTACACTATATTTGAATTAAGATGCATCTAGGCATGTTACTTGCCCTTTTGTTTTTTTTATAAAAAAAAAAATTCAATTGGTTTTTTTTTTTTTATTATATCTACTCTATGCATGTATTTAGGACGTTTTTTGAGTGAGTTCTTGATTTTTGTCATTCGGTTTTCATGGTATGCCCACCAAGTGTTTGTTTTTTTTGTCTCAACCAAGTTGTCTCAATCATTTGTTCATTGTTTAACATACATTCATGCTCATACATCATGTGCATTTAATCCATGAAAAATTGAGACACATGGGAGTTGTTTATCATGTCTTCCTTAGTGTTTTCATCTTGGCACACATAAGTGATATTTATTCTATTTTGTGTCTTGTCAGATTAGTGACAAAAAGGAGGAGTATTGGAAGAGCACATTGGAATATTTTGATATTATGAAATTTAGGGGGAGTTTGAGTAAGTGGGAGTTTAATGAATTTGCTGAAAATATAAAAAGGGGAGCAACAAAATATTGAGGGGGAGAACTATATACTTTAGGGGGAGCAGTAGAATATTGAGGGGGAGAACTAAGTATTGAACATGGTTATTGATGATGACTAGAATACTTTCTTTTTGTAGGTTTACATTACATCTAACTTTTGATTATTATTGGGACTAGTTTCAAAGAATGTTCTATGTCATTTTTTATCATTACTGTATTAAGATATTTTTCACGGGATCTTGGTCTACTGGTTGTTTTTGTCTTAGGTACACACTACATTCATCGAGTTGGTTTTGTGACTGATCCACCAAAGGGAAGATTGTATATGCAAGACATTCATCAAGTTGGTTTTGTCATCAATCCGCCAAAGGGGGAGATTGTAAAGGCAAAAATTGGCTAGGATTAGATGACTAAATGATAAGATTTATCTTATCATTATTTGATTAAAATTGGATAAATGATAAGGTTTATCTTATCATTATTTGATTAAATTTGGATGAATGTAAAATAAGTATTGATTTGTATCTAAACAATATTGAGTCAATCTAGAAGTTTTAGGAGTTGTTTAGATAAGGCCCTGAAGTCAAAATCGAGTTCTGATAGTTTTGCCCTTATCCAGAAGAAATCTAAAACAGAGTTTAGTATATATCAGAATAAGTTATCACGAAATGTTAGCAGTCCGTCGGGACGCGTTTTCGCTTCTGTTGCTAACCGTCAGCAGAGTCTTACTGCAACTAGAACTCTTTTCAGACTTTCTATTTAAAAGGATTCGGTTTTGTATATTCTCAAGGACTTCAAGCCACGAATTTTACAGAGGAGATTCTGAGCGTTTATGAGAGAAAATTCACTTGAGAATTTTTATGGAATTTTTCATATCTTCTTGAGTGTGCTTGTGCTTTGAGTGTGAAGCAACATCGATTGGATTTCAACCTCTGGAGTTCCAGAAGAGAAGTCAACATTTGAAGATCGCCAGAGGTTCTGGCTGCTACTGCGGTAGAAGACAAATGGGTCGTTTGTCTAGGCAAGTAAGAGAGTCGAATTGCAAAGGTTTTGTAATTGATTATTGCTTGTAATTGTTCTTCAAATAATAAAATTGACTTTCCTGGATTTGGCTGCTCCGTAGGGTTTTACCTTTAAAGAGTTTTTTAAAGGGTTTCCCTTCGTAATCAATCGTTGTGTTTTACAAGTTTGATTATTTATTTTAAAGTATTTGATTCGTTTCATAATCTTAATAATTGAGATCTAACTTATTTCTTCAAGGAAATTGGTAGACAATTTCGTGATTTTACAGGGATACGTTAAAAATTTCACTTAGAATTAATTGGATGATGTTAACAGTTGTAGTACTATATATTGATGTTGCCTTATATTATATGTTTATATATAATAGCTATCATGTTTATGTGTCTTATAATTAATTTTTCTATTAATATGTACATTTAGCTAGTTTCATATAGTTCTATATATTCCTTAGATTTTCATTTGAAAGCACGACCTAGTGGGCCATGTTTGGAGATTCAGGAAATCTTTAAACGTTAACAGCAGCGTTACTTGAATCATATACTCGAGAAAGCACGAAGAACAAGCACTCTTAGGGTCGTGTTTTTTTATTAGAAAGCACAATCACACAATAACAAAAGAACCATCGAGTACTTCATTATCGTGAAACAGTTTCTCATCATGAACTAATATAACCTGGGCGCGATCGAGATCACATCTAGAAAGAGAGAGATCAGAGAGAGAGAGAGAGGGAGAGGGAGAGATCCATCGCAGTAGATTTGTGGGC
The DNA here is from genome assembly GCF_018687715.1 of Carya illinoinensis. Lineage (NCBI taxonomy): Eukaryota > Viridiplantae > Streptophyta > Magnoliopsida > Fagales > Juglandaceae > Carya > Carya illinoinensis. The sequence goes on along the minus strand of NC_056755.1, from coordinate 3,722,428 downwards.
TCATTCCACTTACATGTGTTTTCATGCATGGAGGGGATAGCTCCATGTGCCTTGTTTCATTAATTTTCTTTGTGAATCTACTATTCTACTCGCAGTCGCCCTAATTAAGTAGGCTGCGTTTGGTTACTAAATTTAACTCAATTCAATTCAACTCATTTTATCTCATTATTATAACTTTTTCAACTTCTAATATAAATTATAATAAATAATTTATTTTTTTTAAATTTTAAAATAATAATAATATTAAAAAATAATATTTAAATAATATTTTTTTTTAAATTTTTAATTTTTAATTTATTTCATTTTAACTCAACTCATCGTTCAAATCGACGAAAGTCCAAAAAACTGATTGGGACTTGCGCTCCTACGTACAGCCCTATTAACATAGTTAATGTTGAGGTTCTTAGACACAACTATAGGAGATAAAGAGCCTAGAAATTCGAGGCACGTTTCATTTTTTGATGAGTCATGCGTCATGAATCTCAGTCTGATCTGTCGGTTTAATGCAAATTACAAGCTCCACTAAAGCGCGTGAATATATAGCTGTTTCAACCAAATTAATGCTTTGTGATCTAGATCTGGTCAGGTAGGATAGGACGACTCACAACAAAAGACCCAAAGTAGTTCCCACCTTGATGATCATCAGCCTCATTGTCAATCGCTTTAAGCACGCCTTGATCTTTGTCAAGAGGAGTTGTTGGTTAGCAATTAGCTAGGAGAAGATGTTTATTAATGTCTCGACAGATTTCATATCATGCATGCATGTAATTAAACTGTTGAATCGACCACGCGCGAAGGAGATAGATCATGTATGTGGAGACAACAAGCATTTTCATGAACCAATCACAATGGATCCATAGGTATAGCGTGTGATTAATTAGCATTTGAAGCTTTTGTTTAAAAAGCAAGACTTTGATTAACCCAAATCATGGTAGTCAGTAAGATTCGTAGAGATTTTCCTCTAATAAATAAAGAGGAACTCAACGTCAATCACGCAATTACCATGCTTAAGATATTAATTCTAACTCATGTAGAATGATACGTCATGGTGGACCCACGTATATACCTCCCTGTTACTTTCAAGTCACTACACACTCTTCCTCTAACGCTTACAAAGCTCTTAAAAAACGAGTTTTCCATGGAGTTCATGGTATATTAGAGCTCAGTTTTTCTAAACTACCTGGGCAACAGTAAACATGATGGTTACGCGCGACCTCATGCGGGTCATGGAAAAATTAACTACGTACGTGGGAGACAGATGGCCGGTGTTAGATTTAATACCAGATCATACACAAGCTAGCTAGCATATGTACTACTTCAGAGTTCAGAGCAAAATACATCATTATTTTAAAGCTTTCCCTCCCTCTGTGATCTCTGTTGAGTGCTATTATAAGTATAGTACTATAAATGACAATCTACGTACGATCCATCTTTAGTTTTCTTGTTCTGGGTTCTTCCGGATATTAGGTAGTAAGGTATATATGTACCTTTCTTCTCCTTGGGATTTTCGCAACTAACACACTCCCTTTTCTTGTTCCTCATCTTTTGAGCATCCCCCAAATGATTAGTGATCTCTCTAAGTTAGACAGCGTCCAAACTTTTTATCCTATATATCTAGCTACTACCTCCACATGCAGCCACTACCAAGTCATCCACTTCCAACCCTCTGATCTGCTTCTCTGATCTCTGGAAGTGATCTCTCCCTCTCTCTCTCTCTCTCTCTCTCATGGCTGAGATTGATTATCTATCAGAACCAAATACTTCCATCACCATGCCTCTTAAGCTCTTTGGCTTCAAAATCCAGAACGTTTCAGAAGAAAACGACTCAGATTCAAGCAAAACCCCATCTGGGTTACATGAATCAGAAGCTTTCCAATCTACCGAAGGCCGAAAATTCGAGTGTCAATACTGCTGCCGCGAGTTCGCCAACTCACAAGCATTGGGAGGCCATCAAAACGCCCACAAGAAAGAAAGACAGCTACTAAAGCGCGCACAAATGCAAGCCAGTCGAAACCAGCTGGGTGCTGCTTCACACCTACGGCAAACCCCGATAATATCAGCCTTCACGCCACCATCACACTTCCTTGGTCCGGCAGTGGGGGCGCCGCCACAGTCCCCCTCGTGGTTTCTCATGTCTCATGCAGGTGCAGCCACTCCTTTCACCCTGCCAAGCGGTGGCGTGTATCATTCCGGGGCTACGACCTCGGTGCCCGGAAGCCGTGTCTATGCCGCTGGGGGAGTTGGGGAGCCTATGATGACAGTTTTCTCCCATGGGGTTGGGAACCATGCCGGAATTATGCCGGGGGGGAGGTTTGCCAGAGATGGTGGAGGTTCGCACTTTGACAAAGGTTTGGGCCTGGACTTGCAACTTGGCCTTGGGCCTAGAGGGCCATAAGTTGGTCTTGAGTCAAGCCCATATTGATTCTTAAGGGAAATTTGTGGAGTTAGAATCCTTGGGCATGTCAATTTCCAATTTTCCAACTTTCAAAGAGTGAGACAATTTCATGTACATTTTTCCAAAAAATATATATATAATGAAATAAAAAAAAATCCAAAATTATATACCACTTTCATTTTTATCTCCTACCCTTGTTCTCTTTCATTTATGGGCCATTCCATTTTGTCCTGTTATATATATATATTTATATATATATATGGATGTAACATCATCTATCAGCACTTCAATCAATTCTTATTTAAATGAAAAAACAAAATCAAGAACTCATGGATAGTTACATCAGCATAATAAGATGTAAGTATAAACTTCACACGTATGTTACAGAAAAAGGTTTGGGCCGAGCCCACTACGCTAGCATATGGGCCAACCCCAGTATTGTTTGGAAGCCCAGATTAAAAACTAGATAAAAAAAGAAAAAAAAAAATCTACTTCGTGCTATCCTCTAATCCGTGATTTTTTTGTTTTCTAAATACCATCTATCAATACAGTGCCCAAACCAAAAGCACAACAACCTTCGAAGCTTCAAACTGAACTGAACTCTCTGCCTCTGCTTCTGTCTTTGCAACTTCCCTACTTTTCTTCGATTCAAGTGTCCAGATTACAAAAAGGTTCGCTTCCTTTGTTGTTGTTTTTGTTTTGTAATTTATTTTATCTTTTGCACTTTAAAATTTCGATGCTTGGTATTTTAGAAGTGAAAACCAGCTTGTTTTGGCTGTGCTTTTCGCTCTGTAATTAGAACCGGCTGGGGTCAATGTTGGGTTTGAATGAAAAGTTGCAATTACGTGCTTATATATTTCTTGTCCTTTTGGCCCCGTTCGGTTGCTGAGAAAATGTTGGAAAAGAAATGCATAAAATGAAAAAAACCTCCCCACCGAGTTCGAATGCTGAAGTTTTCATCAATATAAAGATTTGGCTTAGCCGAGTTAAATTCTTTAACACTCGCCAACTATTGTTTTCAAAACTCGATGCCCACAAAAGGGGAGCAAAAGGAAATAAATATAAGAATTTCTTTGTGGCTCCTAAGTGACAAATTAATTGTTGAAGCTTCATTATTCAAACCGTGGTTACCAACCATTTGATAGTGTGGTAGCTTTTGGTGTATAGGCCAATGTTATATGCGGTCTCGGCCCCAAATTCTTGCATATCGTATCCAAGAAGCCCCAGTTGCCCTCATTTTCTCAGAAAGCGTTCCGTTCCAGCGAGGCTTTCTATACGTGCTTCATTGCCGGATAATAACAATGGTGCAAAAATGGAGTATACTCCTTGGTTGATCGTTGGATTGGGAAACCCGGGTAATAAGTACCATGGTACAAGGCACAATGTAATGCAATACTTCCGGAAGTTACTTCACGTCTATATTTGTTTTTCCCTTTGTTCCATCTTAGTAATTGGTCTTCTATTTATCAGGTTGGTTTTGAAATGATCGATAGCATTTCACGAGCAGAGGGAATATCAATGAACACAATACAGTCAAAGACCTTAATTGGAATAGGTGCGCATCAGCCCTATTCTTACTCATGTTGGTCAATTTTTTTTTTTTTTTTTTTCAAATTTTCATTTTCATTGGGAATTATATTTATCCTCATTTCCTTTTGTGATCAGTACAGGTTCCGTTGGCGAGGTGCCGATTTTATTGGCAAAGCCTCAAGCTTATGTGAATTACAGTGGAGAAGCAGTTTGTTCTTATCTTATATTTCATTTATAGTTTGGTTTCTTAGTTTTATCAATGTCGTGATAGGTACATATGTTTTCTTCACAGCCAACATAAGAAACTTCTCTTTGAGGGCTAAAAAAATTATTAGAATGACACTGTGTACCATTAGGTGAATGCATAAAACACGTCAAATGGAAATGATGTAGGTGAAAAAGAATTGAAAAAGAAAGATTTCTCTCCACGACAAAAATACTTCTATGGTACTAAATAACCTTGACCTGCTTGTATAATATGGTTTGTTCCTCCTCTTTTTCCTTCAATCGCTAGCAGGGTAAGCATGGTGAGTGTGATGGTTGGAAGGCAAATAATTTCTTAGTTTCATAATGGATAATTTGGAATTGCCAAGTGAATTCCATAGGAATCATATGTGGATTTTGCATAATGGTATTCTCCATCAGTTATCTTCTGTTACCATTAATTCTAAACACTCCCCCCCCCCAAAAAAAAAAAAAAAAAACCCAACTATAGTACGAGCTACACATTCCAAATTATTGCTGTAACTTATCAACGTTGCGGATCTAGACCACTCAATCATAACTTAAATTGATGATGGGCTTTATTGTTCAACTGATGCCTTTTAAGAGCATGCTACTGTGTTCTATAGTTGTTTTGAGCCAACTATAGTTCTGGTAGAAAGGTACTCACCATGAGGACTACAGAATCCTGCCTATGTAATGCTCACTTTAAGTAAATAGTATCAGATCTTCCCTCCGTACGGGTGGTAAATTATACCACAACTCAATTATACCTTGTTTTGGCATGTAGTAAATGAATAAATGATATCTTGATGTTGATTAAACATCTTTATCGTATGATGACAGTAAATACCTTGGACATGGTTATATGTTGATTCAGCATGTTAATATTATTACGATTGTCGGTGTTGTATTTGTTTTCTTCTATCTTAACTCTGTACTCTAATCAAATGTCTCCCCCTTTCATTGGTAGAATAAGTGGATATGCATGTGTTTCGTTCGTAGGCACCTTAAGATGTTCATGTATTATCCCTGACCTTTTATTTTCTTTTCATTATTGATAAGGTTGGACCACTTGCCGCATATTATCAAGTACCACTGCGTCATATTTTATTGGTATGCATTTTAATACCTTCATCCACTGTGTCTTGGTTGACAAATAACTTTTTTCATGACACTTCGCGTAAATCATTATGAAAATATATTTTATCCTGACCTACCCATACAGGTTTATGATGAGATGAGCTTACCAAATGGTGTTTTGAGGCTTCAGCCGAAAGGAGGACATGGCCATCATAATGGGTATATTCCTGGATATCACTTGTCTCATAATTAGTATGGTGTTAAGGATATTGTATTCTAGCTAGGAAAATTTTTACTAGGAACCTAGCAGATGAGGTGTTTAGTCTGCTAACATATCTGTTATTATGTTACAAATTAATGGGCGTTGCTAAGTGTGTTAAAATGTAGTGTTTATTTTTGGGTCTACATAACCCTAAGGGTTTACTTTTCTCACCTATAAAGGTTGGAAATACCATTGGATTCAAAGGCCATTGGCATGCAATATGAACTATCTTCTTCTAATGATTATAGGTTTCTAGTAATCTCTCTTTTCTGAAATAATCTAGCAGCCTTCCTTGAATGGGAGAGATTTTTGTCTTCGTGGAAATAGGGGAGATATTAGCTATGTTGCATTCTTTTTTTATTTAAATTAAAAAAAAAAAACTATGATCATTTAATTTTTGTGTTTCCTATCTTGTATTAGTTGTGTATGTTTATTCTAGAAAGAGCAGTCGTGTTCACAGCTTCCAAACGTTTATATCAAATAGAATCCATGTAATTCAACGGAAACAGCTAAACTCGTTCTTCTCTCAGTTAAGAAAAACTTGATGGGTTTATCCAGTTTTACCATTTATTCAATTGCCTCATAGCATCTTCATTCTAAAGAGTTAATAAAAATCTAATTCATGGCTAGAATATTCTATAGCTAGTGGATCTCTTTTTACAGAATGAGGAGCGTAATGGAGCATTTGGATGGTTGTCGACAATTTCCTCGGTTGGGCATAGGTCAGTCTCTTAAGTACTATCACTTGCATACAAAAGTATTTCCTTAATTTGGAGAGATCCACATCCCGTCATCAAAAAGTATAAGACTTCATGTTTGCAGGCATCGGAAATCCCCCTGGTACCATGGACTTAAAAGCTTTTCTTCTCCAGAAGTTTAGTTCAGTAGAGCGCAAACAGGTTTGTGATTGTGAACGTGGTATTGCCTAGTGTTCTTTGCCTTTGGAAATATATGCAAGGTCATATATCATCTTATTTGGGTCCTTCTAACTGTTTTGCATTCCTGCATAAATTATGCTAGTCTGAGGCATTTATCATTTTGATATTCCACAATAATCTGTAGGAAAAATGGCACCTTCCGGCCTCCTCCTATAAGAGAATGGCATGTTGGGTGTGGCATTTAAGATCACAGCAAGTGTTAACTTACCAGTAAAGAAAACGATATACTAACTAGGCTGAATTTATATTCCTCTGGTGCATGTGGCTGTTAAGATGGTTCTAATCACCGCATGAAATTTTGTGTAGTTGCTTGCTCAAGTGTATATCTTGGTGCTTGTGTCTGCATTTTCACATGTTTTTTAATTTGTAAGATTAGTATCAAAGATTTTTTTAACTGGCAGTAGCTATCTGGACAGATTGATGCAGCCCTTGAACAAGGGGTTGAGGCCGTCAGGAGCCTGGTACTCCATGGTTTTAGTGAAAGAATCAATAGATTTAATTTGGGGCAGAAATTCAAGTATCATAAGGTCTGATTCTAACGGATGGAAGGATTGAAGAAAGATACAGTAGTCAATCCGAGGCTATCACAAGTCGCCTATCGACGTTATCCTTGCGTGTTTTGCTCGGTTGGTTGCTTCGCATCTTTGAGCCAGGAGATGAAACTTCCTGTAGTATTCCTTATACCAGCAACCAAAGAGGTGTAATAATCTTTGAATTTTTTTTTTTTATAGCACATTAAGTTTAATCTCCCCCATTGATGGAACTTTAAGTCATGCAAGATGCACTAAAATGCTTGCTGAATTCATAAGACTACGAGTGTAGTTTGGACCCTTTCTTATATACGATTTGGTCACATGGAGCCTAATTTGCAGCAATATGTAAATCGATCAAATGGCCGACTAAGCAACTTTTTTGGTCAATATCACAACAAAAATGTCCTTTTGAAAAAGCGACTTTGGTGTGTACAATCCATGAATGTTCCGTAGGCACTCCCTACCAAAAACCCTAAACTTGAAGAATACCATCCCTATGGGATCCTATAAAATCGGGTAGATCCTAGACGTCCATCATGAATATCCAACTAATCTGACGGTTGTATGGACTCGATCATATTTTTTCAAAAAAATGGTCTCAATTAGAACGTTGGAACTTCCCAAAACGTTAAAAAGAAGATTGGAAAGTGACGCACAGGCCTATCTTTATCTCTCTGTGTCCCTTACCATCTCCCGAGTCCATAAGACCGTTGCAAGATCAAATTTTTAATCACAAAAGGTACAGAGAAGAGAGAACCCCAATAAGAAACTACAAAAGCTATTCAGTCAATCGATGCTCTGCCGAACCTCAAGTTCATCAACAATGGCAGAGACCAACGGCTCTTTGCCGCAAACCCATCAGCCAAATCCCGTGCTTCAGTCTCTCTTCCACGCACTCGACCCCATATCTCTCATCCGCTCTCAGAATTCAAACTCCAATCAACCCGTTCCTCTCAGACTCATTACGGAGAGCTTTATCATGGAGAGAGGACCCAGATACCGAGCATACGCTGAGCTGCGAGAAGCAAAGCTGAGAATGAAGGAAATAAAGCAACATGAACCGGAACGGTACGAGCCAAAGCTAACCCCTCCGAAGAAACAGGTAAAGTTTCAAGGGAGTTTGGTCTCTAGGCCCCAAAGGTCCTCCCTTCTTGCGCAGTCGGTGCCCGATTTCGCAGCGGCATTGCGAAAAGAGAACCGGAAGCCGGTCATGACCCTTCCATCAGTGCAAGAGATGACACCGCCATCAAAGAACTGGTCCAAAGTTAATGGGGTTCTGTCGAATTCGAGAGGGAGCAAGTCGGCAAGTGCAGGGGAGAAGAGGGGTGGTGGTGCTGGGGGATTGATGGCAAGGAAGAGCTATGCTAGTGTTGAGGAATTGAAAGGGCTGTCCTCGACCGCGGCGAATGCAATCAATGGAGAAAACCGGGGTGGAAGGAGCAGAAGAGGGATGGCGAAGACTGTTCTGGGGTACAGACAGTTTTGAAAGTCCCGGTGGTGGTGGTGTTTTTTAATATAGGATTTACAATTCATTCATTCTTCTTTTCTTATTTGATATTGGTTTGTTTCACGAGTTTTTTTTGAGTAATCTTTCATGGTCTTCTCTAGATGTTGAAGATAAAGTTGTTTCTTTTAGCTATGGATTTGAATGTCAGATATGATTGTAATATACTGATGGAGATCCCGTGGATCTCTCTTCTTCCATAATGGGATTTTATAGACTTGAGGACATGGCTATCTGTCTGTATCGTTTGAAATTCCGTCTAAAATCTTTATGGGAAAAGATTTTAGACTCACTGCATTAAATGCTACTGTAGATGGTATAAGGTCGAGCTCCACTTGTTATGTCTATATCTCTCATTATTATAAAAGTATTTAAAATAGAAAATTATAATTATTACAAAATTAACCATTTCTGGATGACCAAACCACAAAAGAGATACTTTTGACTGTTTATAAAACTGTAACAATCTTGCTTTGAAACAATGGACAGGCTTCATTTCTGAGTGAGTTGAATAATATCCCAGACTGATCCCAGACTGAAATAGAGGGGATTTACATCTCGTTAGTCGACCTTAACTAAACAAAAACCATTTTACAAACGGTTTGGCTATTTCAAGAAGTTACATCCAAGAAGGCCTGTCTTTTTGGACAGTGCTAATCTTTTAAATCCAGTAGCCACTTTCACTAAATACAATTGATCGGTTTGTACAAAATCTTCATGCTTTATTTAACGGAGAAGGTCTGGTGAGTGGTGAGTCAGCATACGAAATTTCCAAAGGAACCTGGCCTGCTATCCAAAAGGTCCATCACAATTTCGTCAACCAAAATTTGAAGTATGTCTCCATCAATTTCGGCACCAGTCTCAAATGCCTCAGTTTCAAAATCTGTCCATTTCTTCAAGGAATGACTCATCTCCAATTCTATTATCTCATCTGGAATCATCCCAGCCAAATCTGTCCACCTTCTAACCTCCTCTGCAGCATCTAGAGTCAACTTCTCTGTACTCATGTATAATGGCAACCTTGACCATGTCTTGAATCCGGAGTTACAGTATTGACCATATTTTGAGTCTAAACATTCTACGATCAAGTCAAAAAGAAATGTCCGTAGGTGATTACTTTCTTTGGTGTCCTCCAACCCTATAAAGCCAATAGAATTTATCCATGCGGTACGACCAAAAGATTCCATTCCATCTAGGAGATAGGGGCTAATAAGAAAATCTTTCATGCCATCAAAAGTATGCGGGGTTGCATTTCCAAACAAGAGTTCGGCATTCAAGATTACCTCCTTTGCTTGAGCGACCTTAATTCCCGTCAGTCCTGGCCCAGTAAGATTCAGGATGTCCAATATTTTCGAGACATGTCTGACATAATCAACTACCATCTGTCTACTCTCCATCCCTTGATTTGATGAGGTTGCTGAATCCAAAAAATCAGCATCAGGTGCCAGTGGTTGTAACTGGTTATAGGAGTAATCCATAGGGTCGGGACACAACTTATGTCTGGGAACTGCAAGCAAAGATTGGAGGCAGAAACAGGAACACTTAGAAGAAAATGAAATCACATGCATGGGAAAGAAAAAGGATGTGTTTGAACAATTCATTTCAGAGATCGGTCAATCTAAAGAGGATATACAAAGCACTATGTATTTCTTTGTCCTCCAATCTCTAGAATGTTACTCGAGTTTTTTTGTTTTTTTTTTCACCTGGGCTTTCATCCAGACTACTAGAAGAAAACGAGGCCTCAAGAACAGATCCAGGGCTAAGATGATGACTTTGACATGAACTTCCAACTAGCCCTTCCATCTCTGCTTTAGTCTGAAGAAAGAAATGAGAGAAACTGCACTTGTTAGTAATAGACAATTGCTAAAACACTATTCACTCAACAAGAGCACAAAATCAAAGGGCATAAAGGACCACTAATTAATCATATTTGAAAGCCAACTATTAAACAATCAAACAAGCAGACATATAAAATCTTCCTAATCGACAAGGAAAACCTCGCTGAAGAAAGGAGCAAATTAAACTATTTGTCAGCAATTTCCAGACACTTTAAATGCTAACCGACTGTTGACACAAGTCGTCCTTTCTTCCTAATGGTAAAAAATACTTTTATTACCCCAGATAAATGGTTAGGTAATGATTTGTTTCCAACAAAGAAGATTTTTAATAGGCTTACAAGTTGAGACATAAGTGTTCTAATGGTATCTCTACATGCATTCATTGACAGAAAAGGCAAAATATGGAACTAAAAATCCCAGGTAAAATAACAACGCCTTTTGGTTCTGCATGGGTGGGTTGAATTGTCCAAACGGTAAAGATTTGGCTGGAGTAAAGCAACACAGGCTGAACTACACAAACATAAGTGATGAAAGATGCTAGCATGACCAGTACCTCGAAAGCTATATCCTTATTGAACATATGACCATCCTGAGAGCAAAGTTGCTCTGCTGTGAAGGCAGATATTAACTCTTGGAGAATTATAGCAGCGGACGTCTTTACCGGAGCACCATTTATCAACTCTTCATCTTCTTGACGAGTCAATTCCTTCCATTTTTGTTCCAAAAGGACCCCTAAAGCATCTCTTCTCAATGGCAATGGCCTTTGAAAAGGTATCTTTCCATTTTCATCCCTCATTTTCTCCTCTACTTTTGCCGGAATTCCAGTCTTGTGCCTTGTAGAGGAATTGAATGTAAAAGAAATAATATCAGTTTCCTTATTTCCATCAGCTCTTTCTCCATCTCCCCGACCAGCTAATCTACTACTCACAGTATTTTGGTTCATGGAGTGAGCATTAAGTCCCATGCATTTTCCATTTGAAGTATCAGTCCAGACACTTCTTTCTTTTGCAATAGTTGAACTGACAAAACCTGTACTTTCAGTTTGCCCGCTTACATTTATTGTTCTCCTTTTTCGTACTGGAGGCCTTAACTGCAGTATGGAATCATCCTGTCCATTACAAACCTTCTTCAGTGTGTCAAACCCAGAAGTGTCCACCTTACCAAGCACCCTGGGCCTGGTTCGGCCAGTTAGACTTCGGTTCAAAGTGACAAAATCTTTGGTCCCAGTAGCAGCATTTCCAGCTGATGAGATTCTTCGGCTCTGCAGATTACTTAGTTTAGACCTAGGTGGAATCTTATCCCTGCCTAACAACATTCGATCCACTGTTTGCATCTTCTGCTTGAAAGCCATGGAAGATGTTTCATCTTCTTGAGGCTTGCTCGATAATTGCAATTGTCGTTGATCTTCGTGTGATAGAGGCACTCTTACTGTAATTTGTTCGTTATTGCTTTGTGGATTGTCCTTTGCCTTGGCAACAAGACAAACGCCCTGGTCCTTACTTCTTAGGAAAAATGCCTCTCTTTCTTGCTCATGGGAGGATTCGGGTGGCCTTGGTTTACTCCATCCAGAGTCCTGAGAAGCAACAACATTTGAAGCTAAAAAAGCAGATGGCTGTTCCTCAGCATTTGGTCCCAAGGCCACCATATTACCACAATTTGTACAAGATGTCTGCCCCCTCAAAGGATGGGCTAAACCCCCATTATAACTGGGTTGTTCCAATGTATCTGGGGACATAAACCAGGTTCTCTCTGTCTCAATCTCATCCTTGGGAGAATGATACAAAGAACTTGAATAAGTAAGAGCGCATTTAGCTCTGTTTGTAGCTTGTAAGCCCGGTTCCAAAATCTTAGTAGCAGCACCAATTAATCGAGAGCTTCGAGGCACATTCCTCCCGGAGGAAATCCTTGAACTCTTCACCGGAGAAGCAAGCTTTGGGTGATGATTATGGTGCTTTCTCGACCGTGACAAAACACTTTTAATTTGTAATGCCTCAGCTCCAAACCTAGTCACTGCCTGTCCCTCAAACAGCCCAGTCTTTTGAAGCTTCTGAGGCCTCGATTCCTGCTTGGTTCCTCCTTTGTCCAGATTCAACTCCTCCTTATAAAGCCCACCATGACTAGCCACAAATTTCTCCTCTTCAATACCATAATTATCAGAGAATGAAGGTTTCTTAGGCTTATCTCGATGCACAGTCGGCATGGATTCAAGACCCATTAGCCTAGCAACCAAACCAGGAGTCCGCATTTCATGCTTTTTCTCCAAATCCAACCGACGATTTCCATTTTTCTTCACATTTGGGAAACCCCCGCTGTTTTCATCAGCAATCTACGAATACCAAATTACAAAACAATAAACAAGGAGCCTTACAAGTAGAAGAGGGGCAGAAACAAAAATTCATAACCAAGAGACATACCAAACAGCTAGAACTCATATTTCTACAAAGTAAAATGCATACCAAATGGAGCTTGGAAATGGGCATCTTCTCATCTCCTTTAAACTTCGAGGAAGCTTTCTTTGCTCGAACTAATACACCCAAGACAAAAATCAATTTTTTTTTTCCAAGGGGAAATTTGTATATATATATATTTTTTGTGTGTGTGAACATAGCGAGAAATTAGTGAGAAATAATGAAGCAATGAGGGGTTTTGTCCTGTGGATAAGAGAGTGACCTGGAGGAAGGAGCTTCATGGAGAAGAGTTTCTTCTTTGCGAATCTCCGGTTCCAATCAAAAAGCTGAAAGAAGATGCCAACACAACCACCAGGCCTATGCGTCCTCTTTTCTGTAGTAACGGCCAAAGAGGACGACGTGTTCCCGGTGTTCTCATTCATTTCTCCAAACCGGAAGGACAAATCCCAAATCACCTCAACCACTCATATAGAAGCAAAAAAAAATTCACTGAAGCCTCCAAATTTCTCAAACCCAACCTTGCATTGTCATTAAAACTTGCATTTACAGAAACCGAAACTACATCCCTAACACTCTTAGAACTTTGAAGAAACAGCGCCGAGTCCTCCAATCAGACTCGAAATCCACAGAGGAACTAGCCATATTACAAATCCTAAAAAATGAATCTTCCGTACAGAAATAACAATACCAATGCCAAATCTAATCAACAAACAAAAAAGCTGAATCCGGAAAGCAACACCTCGGAGCCAGCAAAACAACGACGCACGCTCCACGAAGCACAGGTGAAGAGAGAGAGAGAGAGAGACAGACAGACAGAGGACGCTGCCAGTAGTACCTGTCTTTACAACGCTGCACACAACAACGACCTGAGCCCAAAAAGCTTTCGGTACAGCAAAACTCGTAAAGAGATTGTCGACGAGAAGAAAAGATGAAGGGGGAAAGATAATGGAATCATATGTATGTTCTCGAATAATCTTCGCAAAGCTGCCAAAGCTCCACAGATTGAAGAAGCTCGAGGCTCTGTGTGAGGCTCTGTGTCTCTCTGCCACAAGGCTGAGCGCGCATGAGAGGGAGAGAGTTGAGTGACTAGGATAAGCTCTGAGAGGGGACAGTGAGCGGATCCCACGCGCACCAGATTATTGGTCAACACCTAACACAGCTATTTCATGATAAATTGATAATAAAATATATTATAATTTTTATAAAAAAATTTAATTTTCTAATAAAAATAATTTTATTATCTAACGTCATATTATTAATTTATTTTTATAAAATTTTCTTTCAATTAAAATAATTTTTGAATTACTATGTATTGTTTATCGAAAAGTACTGTTTCATGCAGGGTTTTGCGACTGCATGCTATTATTAATTAAGAAGTGAAAGGAGGAATGGAAGGAGAGAAAAAAGCAGAGATGGCGACACGGCTTTACTTTGAGCGACCAACATTGGATAAACCTGTGTAATGATTAGTGATGGGCATGTCCTTCTTCCGACCGAAATAGCCATGCATGCACGTAATTGTTTTACTTGTACGTCCACGTTTCAACCTCAACATAAAGTCTTCAAAAAGAGTAACCATAGACGAGCAATCGCATGAATTGTTTTCGCCGTTAAAGTTATATATGGGTCAACCCAAATATAATATGTTTAAGTTAAATAAGTTAGATATTTAAACTCGATCTATTTAAATATCTGCTGACATGACATATCTAGTTTTATATAAATAGACTGAGTTTACTCGCATGATTTATTTAATATGATTAATATAATTTTATATAAAAATTAAAATTTATATTTATTAATAGTCACAATATTTAAAAAAATAATAATACTACATACTAACAAAAAAAAATATTTTCAACTTTTAATTTATAATAAATCAATATTACAAACTCAACAATAACAAATATGAGTATAAATCTAAAATTACAATTCTAACAATAAAAAAGATTGACCTGTTTATTAATCGTGTCTTAATGAGTTGATATGATTTGACTCGAACACATTTATATTAAATCCAAATCTATTAATTTTCTATCGTGTTCGTGTTGAATTTATGGATAGCGTCACATGATATTGATACCCTTACTCCAAGATGATCTTAATTAATTATCAAACATATGTGAAGCCACTGCCAAGTGCATATGCAAAATCCGGCATTAATGCAGTCCTCGCCACACAAACTTACCAATAAATTGGTCAATTTATATCGATAATATCATCAAAAGTGGCGGATATATATATATATATATATATTTCTTGAAAGCAATAATACTTCGATATTGATGTAACTGATATGTCAATTTGTACCTCATGCAGACAAGAGTACTACTAACACGTAGTGTACATGAGTAAGCAACTCGTTTTCTCTTGCATGCATGTATCCAAAATTTTAGTAATATTTCAGATCAGCGTACTCAAAAGTATATTCACAATGGGCAAGCAAACACCAAAAAGAAGACAACCATTTCCTGAAAGCAATGTTTGCCTGTCATGCTGTAGTACTCGATCCAGAGTATGCATGTGGTTTGCATCATATCATCATCCGGATCTGGCCTTGACCCCCCACCTCTGCCTCGCTCCTTCCCCTCTACTATCAAAAGAGAACTACTATAAATATAAAGAGAAAATTACACATTAACAAATCTATGCATGACAAGTTAATGTAATTTGATGAGATAGTTCGTTAAATTTATTTTATAATAAAAATAACTTTATAATCTGACATATCACATTAAGTCACATTAATTTATAATTTATTTTTATATAATTTTTTTATAACTAAATTATTAATCTTCAAATAATTACAAAAAGCTACAACATCCATGTCTTCGAGACCCTTTCCTAGCCCTTATTGTCCTTTTTGTAATGCGTCATGGGTAGCACTTTTGGATACGTGCATTCTTTTTTTTTTTTTTTTCATGTAATTTTTTAATCTCTTTAAATATTTTTAAAAAGTTCATAATATTATTAAAAATATACTTTCTAAAATTATTGAATAAATAAAAAAATATGTGGAAACCCATTATCGGAATCCATTACCGGGACCCATGGCATTTTCCTTTTCTAATACAACAATTTTGCCAAGTTGACCAGCCAGTGCTTCTCCTTTTGAGGAACCATATAAAACAAAAGAACATAAAGCTGATGATCAGGCCGCCGGGTGCATATATGATAAATCAAGCCAGCCACGACAATATCCTGACGAAACAAAAAAACTCTGACAACATCCTTTTTACAGTTTTACTGTTTACAGATGGAGGAATAACAGGTTGCATCTCTTGAGACAATTCCACGTAAAAATGGTCCTAAAAGTCCACGAATTAAGTTCCATTAAAGACGGTTCATTAATACTCATTAAGAAAATTAAGGTCTTACTCAAAAACTTCTGATATATTTTTATCTTCCCAATAAGTACTTGTGATGATTAATGGTGCAAACTTATCCATTTGTGTTCTTTGTTTTCAATCGAACGAAAGGTACGTAGTCTGCAAATGATGATTCTTAATTGGTGGCGGCCGAAGCTCGATCTCACAGATGAAAAAAAAAAATTAAATCATTAATGGTTGAATCCATTAATTCATCCTCATGAATCCTCACGATATATAGATAAGAAGGATCATGATCAGAAAATGATAAGCATGCAAAGCTCATCTAAGAATTAACTTGAGTCCATGAATAATTGATTCGAACCATGCATAAGGCTTTCTAATCGTTGACTCATCCTGTGGAAACATGTGGGACCATTAACACAACTAGCATATCCTAATTTCCCAACGCAGATCATATCATATGCATACAAAGAAAAATGATAAATAAACCCAAAAAAAAAAAAAGAAGAAGAAGAAGCGGGTCAGAAAATGAGTATATAAGATTGGAATTGGAATTTAAATCGAGCATGTACATCAAGTTGGAGTTTTAATTATAAATATTGATGCAGGGAAAAAAAAAAGCAAAACAAAACAAGCTCAAAATGTAGAACAGAGAAAAAGTTGTCAATTCATTATGATCTCTCAAAAATCAAATTCAAAGAACATTTCAAACACTCCTCGCAGATGATCAACTACCTAATCTTAACCTTTTACTCCTCATGTAAAGAATATAAGATCAGATATTAAGGGAACCAAATCAAAGTATGTACATGACCATGAGTGATCAAATATCAAAAGCATAAAAAGAAGAACAGAATGCATGGGACAGCCATGAAAGCAACCGTTACCTGTCATGTAGTGCTGCTCCAAAGCATGTGCACTTGAATTATGCCATTCCTTGTCCCTTCCATCATAAATAGGTCTCTCATCTAGTTTTCTTATTGATACAAACCAATTAGTACTCCACATTCTAGATCATGCATGTATTTTAACTTCTTAATTACACATCAAGATAAATATACAAGTAAAAACGATTCAATCCACACAATTTGCAAAGTTATATCGACAGGAAATAGATATCATAGATCATTAATTAAATTAGAGCAATTGAAGTATGTCATTTCCTGCTCTTGTGATCTTTGCCACTGGCGAAGAATAAACCAAAGCCAAATAAATATGCTGTAGGAACATTCAGAATTACAGGACTAATCCGAACAGCATTGGCATATAATCCATGACCTTTCTTTAATGGTGGTTTTCGATAACCCTTTGAAGCCCAAGA
Organism: Carya illinoinensis; assembly: GCF_018687715.1. NCBI lineage: Eukaryota > Viridiplantae > Streptophyta > Magnoliopsida > Fagales > Juglandaceae > Carya > Carya illinoinensis. The sequence goes on along the minus strand of NC_056755.1, from coordinate 3,705,062 downwards.
TTGAGATGCTTTTATTGATGCATGCTTCTGAGAACTAGTATTCTGCTTAGAATTTTGAGCATCATTTGACAATGGGGCTCGCTTGAGATTTGCTGCAGATCCTGTTGAGTTGCTCAGAGATAAAAATGGTGGTAAAGAGCAGAAGCTGATCCTTCCGTATCCACTGCCACAGCTGCTAGTACTCCGCGTGAACCGCCAAATGAACTTGGAACTCTGCTTCTGATCATGATCCACTTCAGTACGGCCTGCACACTTGCTTTCCATGGCGCTCTCTTGCTTTGAAATTTCACGCATAGCTTGTGGTGATGGCAATGGAGGACGAGAGCCGAACGGATCCGTTTGCTTCATGGGAGTGATCTTTTTCTTGATTTCAGTGGGAAGAATTTTCCCATCGGAGAAAAGCTCGTCCGCAGCATAGGATTCTTGACCGAAACTCTCACGATGAAAACAGAAGTCGAAATCGATGCTCGAGCTCAAACCCGAGGAGTTTGCTCGAAGATGATAACGGCTTTCAGCAGGTACAAGTACATCGGATTGGCAAAAATCATGGGAAAATGAAATCCTAGGACTCGTACCAGTATTCGAACTTTCCGAGTAGAGATCAACACCCATTTCTTGAAACTTGCGAGAAATCTGAAACGACAGGAACCGAACAGCCTGAAATTGAATTGGAGGAGCTATATAAATCAGACAACGCGAATTTGGAGGAAAATAGTTATGGCATTATGGGCAGTTTGACGTTTTATCTGCAACAAAGAAGCAATAAAAGAGTCAAACCGGAGGCATAAAAGAATACCCGAAAGCAACGAATTAAACACGAAAATCTGGGAGAGGAGACAAAACAATATAGGTTTCTTGAAGAGTTGGGGATCGTAACTAAGGCCGGTAAACGAACTCAAAGGTAAAAACAAATGGAAGTAGATTGAAATACGAGTCCTGTGTACATGTTGGAGACTGGGAGGCCGTAAAGAGACAAAGCAAGCGAGACGTAGTTTGAAGCACCCAAAACTAGCCGGCCTCAGGAGGCAGGCATGTGCGTATAATGTGTTCTAGCCAAGTTATAATTCTGCTGGATGCCTCGGGAGGGGTTGGGCGTATATGTTGTCTCCTGTGTAGTGGAAGTAGAATATTTATAGTGTAAATTAAAAATGTCATTGCGACTAATGGTAGACACAACGTGTGGTACTGCCCAAATATCAAAATGATTGTACGGTATTGTCCAAATTAATACCGCACCATCGTTAATCTGAAAAAGAGTGATGATGTAACTATTAAAAAATTAATTTTTTTATTGTAAATTTTATATTGACTTATTTTTTTAAAATGAATTATAAGGCCTCACGTACTCCATAATTATAAATATTATTTATTTAATATTAAATATTAAAAAAAAAAGAAGACTATACTATACATTTCATTTGTCCCTCTCTATTTTTTTTTTTTAATTACTTGGGATCCCAGAATTTGATCAAAAACTTGACAACTTCAATTCCTTTCTAACTGATCATCTGTTCTACGTACGTGCCCGGCCGGAATGGACAGCATGGCCACTGCGCGCATGCATGGTAGCTTGCGAACATTTTCGAAGCCCGTGGGCTAAAATATATAATGTTGGCCGCTCTCCCACTCTTGGATATTCATGAGATGTTTTAATAACCCAAAAGAAATGAAAAAAGGGCTGACAAAAATAAATTGATCACCTCATGATAAGACTGAAACGTTTGACACGTTAGTTGTCGATCAGTACTTATAATTGGAACGAACATTAATGATGTTCTGTGCGTACAGGGATGAACTTGAATGTTGATTCTAAAACTTGGCCGGAAACTGATCATGGTGAAAGCAAAATTAACCGTGTTGAGTCGACTGAGAATAAAATTATAATCTTACAGCTAGCTGGGGCTTTGATCTTTCGGAGGGCCAGAATCTTTTTGAAGACAAGCATATCCTCCTTGTCCTACTTTATCATTAAATGAGTTGGTCGGTTCCTTCACTTCTGAATAAGACTTCCTCCGCGATGAAGTGATCATGATTCTTTGCATCTCTTTTCCTCCAGACCATGGAATTATTTGACAAGCATCCAAAATGTAAGTACACGCAGTGCTCATTGGACCTCTTATAGTAATTGGTAAAGCTGTTACTGTTTCTGGTGCAAATAAAAGGAAAGCCATCCGGCTGCTCTCGAATGAGATACATACTATATACTGCACTCGTAGTAGAGCTTAACGTTCGTAGTATATATCTGGAGTGTGAGAAAAGAGGGTGAAATTAATGGTGGAATTAGCGTAATTGTTAGGACAGATCATGCTCCAGCAAACCGCTCTAACAACCTTGAGAATCCGCGACGAATAATTGATTTCAAGGACTCGATAATACCCGTGCGGGATATAGAGCTGTGGGGCATCGCCGCTGCAGTTCAACTCGAAACCTGGGTGACCACAATATTCTGGCCTATTTGATCCCCAGAAAGGATAACCCTGCAGGTTCAGGATACCAGAACATGAAAAGGGTGCGCTGCGGTTGAGGTACAGCTCATCATCAATGGCGTGCAGAGATGGTGGGAATTTGATTAAGGTTATTGCCATTATTATGAAGAAGAAAATGGCGAGAGGTGGGAAGAGATGGGTATGCATTTTGTGAAAGAGAGAGAGGGATCAAGAAACAATCGTATAGGAAAAGAAAGAAATTTGACGAAATTTCTCTAACAAAATGTAAAAATTAACGACGGAGTGTGAAATCAAGTTGTAAGAGACATCCAACTTGAGGTGACCTGCATGCATGTAGGCGAACTCAGGGACGGTTTTAGCAAAAATTGTACCCCTTGGATTGAAGAAGGGTATCTTCCAACATCTCTATAACCTAACCCCATGGATGGCCGCTCTGAAGGATTAGTTGAATGCACCACAAACTCAATGTTGTAAATTAAGTGAAAAAAAGGGAGTAAACGTAGTTTTTCACAATGCTGATCCTACAGCGCCCTTGCCTTATTTGGGATCCATTCTTTTCCAACAAAGAAGATTTCTTGCACAGTACCACTCCTCAAATTGAAATGTCAAGACAATCACTTGATCATTCAAAAAATCTGAATCCTATGTAGCAATTCTATCCATTTTATGTGTTTGAGTTTTATGATTACGAAGTAGTACTGGCGGAAGAACCATGTTGAGCTGACCTCGTAGGAGAGTTTAGGAAAGGTTTTGGTGGAAATTGAGGTAATTGAAAGTTACATTCTAACATATCTATCACCTTACCCATTGATGGCCGATCCGAAGGATTGGTCTGAATGCACCACAAACTCACCATTATCATCCTTTTTATCATGTTGTCTTGACCATCATCTGTAATATCCCCAGAAGTATCATAAGTCTCACCCTTTTCAAGTTTGTCATAAATCCAGTTAGGAAAATAATTTTCACTGCTATGAGAGAGTATCCCATCATCAAGATTTTTTCTTCCCGCAACCATTTCAAGAACCAACATGCCATAACTGTAGACGTCGGACTTGTGAGAGACTCCGCCAAAGTATCTACTAAACACTTCAGGTGCAATATATCCTGCAGTTCCTCTCATGCCCGTCATTGACACAATACTGATCTCCTTTGTTTTGCATAGTTTAGCAAGACCAAAATCAGAGATTTTTGGGCATAAATTCTCATCCAAAAGTATATTGTGAGGTTTTATGTCAAAATGTAGAATCCTAGTCCTACAACCTCGGTGTAAATATTCTAGTCCTCGAGCAATGCCAACTGCAATTTGGAACATGATCTTGCTGTCCAAGTAACGATTTGTGATTGAAGATCCTTTCTCATTTATGAACTTATCAAGAGATCCATTTTGCACAAATTCATAGATTAGAGCTCTTTTAGTCCTCTCATAGCAAAAACCTAAAAGAGTGACTATATTGACATGTGATGTTCTACTAATACTAGCCACTTCGTTTATAAATTCTTCTCCATTACCTTTGGACTCGCCCAAGACTTTCACTGCTACAATACGCCCATCAGGTAGTTCCCCTTTGTATACAACACCATATCCTCCTTGTCCTACTTTATTTTTGAATGAGTTGGTCAGTTTCTTCGCATCTGAACAAGTATTTCTCTTCGGGGTCATTGATCCAAAATTCCATAGGATTCCTCCACAGTGAAATGATCATTCTTTGCATCTCTGGAACGCATTAATGACTAGGGCCACTAAAAGCAAGGACTAAGGGAAGGGCTGGGGACTTTGGACTCTCTTCTTTTTCAACCTCTCAAGAAAGAGGTACCGGCGAACTTATGCACATCCATAGCTTTTCTTGTACAGTGAGAGAGGAGAGGCCATAAGAGACTGTAAACAAACACATTAAAATGGAATCTCTCCTCCCCAAACCCCAATGGATGTAAACCAAGTGCCAAAGCACGTGAATCCGTGTGTTCATCTCTCTTTCATTTTCTTGCTCTTATTTTCTTTTCACCACCATGAATATACCCACCAACACCATACTCGCCGCACCGGACCACTGCTGAGGGCATCAAATCATGCCGTTTGAGGCCCAAATCTCCTCAGTGGGCTGGGAATGACTCTTTCTCTCATTCTGGCCTGTTGTGCGATTTTTAAAGCATCAACAGTGGTTTCGTCTGTAGGATCTGAACACTTTCTAAGCTGGAGGTGGGAGAATGATGATTTTTCGGTATGCTAAATAGTCACCGAGTGGGCAAATGGAAGTTCCCCAGATAAATGTTCTTGAACTTACGACTTTTATTTTCATAAAAATTATATATATATATTGACGCAATTGTCTAAATCTGCAAGCCCAAAACTACTAAGACGCTTGAGCGGTACATGCATCTCAGTCGGTGTATTTCAATTGCGCAAGCACAAAATAGTAGGACAGGCACAGGCATAGCTTAAAGTGTACAATTCACAGCTCAATTGGCTTCTCATCTCTCATTGCAAGGGCACCAACCGTGAGCTGAACGTTGTGTACTTAAATGCACATTACCCCATGGCACTGTCAATTAAGTGCACAGTGTGCACGTCCTGCACATGCATGGCATGTACAGTGCCATGCATGGCAGCAACTGGGTGCAAGCCGTGCACCCAATGGTGCCACGATCCGATGTGGCATAGACCAGATGTAACTGCCCGCTAGAAATTCAATTGTGGAATTTCTATTAACTTTAGGAATCTCGTGAAGACTCTATAAGCTTTCACGAATCCACTAATCGCAGAGGTTTTAGCCTGTCAACATAGTTAGTGTTATCACTCACTATGGTGCCAGAAATGCGATTTTAATTATTTGAGATAGTTAGAAGTGTCAGAATACATTATAGTCTACACCACTAGGCTTAATTGAATATTTAGGATTTTTCAGTACTAAGTTTATTACGTTTATTTTTGGAGTGAATGGTAACCTCGGTAAACAACTAAGCGCAGTGTTTTCAAAATCACAGTGTGAAATGTCCAAATTAGGTTAGCGAAATTTTATTTGGACACTTGGCAAGATCTTAACCACACATAATTAATAGTATTAGATACTTAGCACAAAGAGAAACCATTAGATGGAATTGTGAAAGAAATCAAGGTGTGAGATCATGACACCTAAGCAAAATACACATTTGGAAAATATCTTAAGAATAGAGATTTAAAATACACATGGAAAGATTTTAACCACCTTACTCTTCCAATTCTACTCCACATTTGGAAAATATCTTAAACTGATTTTTGTAGATATTATTGGATAGAATATTTTGAGATAATCTTTTATAGATATTTTGGGTAGGAGAAAACTACACTCAACTCTCAACTCCAGCCTTATCATCTTCCTTATCTCATCCATAAGCATCTCCAGTCATCACCCACGAACTTATCTTCATTTACACGTTCCTTTAAAAGAATATCAAACACTTTCTCTTGGACAGCTTTTAGGAGTTCTTTTGCACGCCCATTTCAAAGCTTTTTTAAGTGTTTTATCATAAAGTCTCCTTCATATAAATTGTTTATTTTTTAGTGTAGTTTACATGTATATCTTATTTGTCCCATTTGAAGATCATTTGGTCAGTAAAATATTATGTAAACTATAGAAAGGTCATTTTGGGAGATAAACTGGAGAATATGTTATAGTTTGGAGTTGTTGACCAAGCTAATGGATAGATATTGGTCCGAAATTTTTATGGAGTATTGTTAAGATGTATATATGACTATTGGTTGAGAATTTTTGCATGATTAAATGTTTTGATGAAAGATTTTCTTAGATTTAGAAACTTAGAAACTGGAAGAGGAAAAACAGTTTCTGTTTTGAGAAAGTTTAACTCTTTGGTGGTCTAAACCTATTCCAATGACTTTGATAATTTTATTGGAGGATCCTAAGCATCTTATATACATGTTATATTATTATTTTGAATATATTTGATGTTAGTTTCAAAGATATGAAATTTTATGTAAAGAGATATTCAAATAAGCCAAAGTGTGGATGTTCTTGGCTAAATTTATGTTTTGGTTAATTTTTAACCATGTGATCTTGAATTAGAAGCTTATATATGTTTTAGGACATCTTTTTAAACCATGTGATGGTTTGGTTTGAAGATCACATATTTATAAGTCATAGATCAAAAGGTTGATCAAAACAAGTTGGAAACAAAAATCAATAGAAATAACATATGAGAATTTCGGCCCTAGGGAGTTTTAATAGTTGTGATTAGTTTTAAATTTTTCTAAATTGATATATGAATTGAGGATAAAATTTACATGAGGCATGTAAATTTTAGTGACTTTTGGAGTTAGTATGCAAAATCCTTAAGTTATGAGTAAAACTGTCATTTTCCTACATGCAGAGAGTAAAATAGAAATTTTACTCTTTAAGTTAGTATTTTCCATATTTCAATTTATTAATAATTTAGTGCTAACTTTTAGAATCACTAATTACAGATCCTCGTGATCGCGCTTAAGGTTTTATAAGAAACGCGGAGATCGAGGTAAGTTAGCTTTTAACTTACTAGCAGTCTATTGTGTATGTGTGCTAAGTAAAGGAACTACACTGTATGTATGTGTGTTATCATATATGTCATGCCATGCCAAGTTATCACGTAATTGTCTATTATACAGAATTTATTCTGTCATAAATTTTTATCTGTTACATAATATATTCTGTTATGTATTACTGTATATTACAAGTACGTCATGCTAAGTATACCATCTATTACATATATGTCAAGTCATGTAATATTCACTGTTGCAATTATGTCATGTTAACTATGTTGTTTATTATATGTTATGCTATGTTACGAAATGTTTCTATTTCAAGTTGGTCATGTATTTCAAGTTATGTTCAAGTCACGTTATGTTACGTCAGGGCTTTAGTCATTTCGTATTCCAATCACGTTTTATCTTGATTACTTATGTATGGAGTCACAGCAATTGTGACGCATACACTACGTGAGACACAACAATTGTGACACGTAGAATACATGGGGCCACAACAACTGTGGAGTATGTATTTAAGCAGTTAAAGAATAAGTTTCCGTATAATACATGAGGCCACAACAACTGTAGAGTATGTATTTACACGTAGAATACATGGGGCCACAACAACTGTGGAGTATGTATTTTTCATGTTAAGTCAAGTTTGTGTAGAATACATGAGGCCACAACAACTGTGGAGTATGTATTTACACGTAGAATACATGGGGCCACAATAACTGTGGAGTATGTATTTTTCATGTTAAGTCAAGTTTGTGTAAAATACATGGAGCCACAACAACTGTGGAGTATGTATTTACACGTAGAATACATAGGGCCACAACAACTGTGGAGTATGTATTTTTCATGTTAAGTCAAGTTTCAGAACAAATTCATGATAAGTCAAATTTCAGATCAAGTTCATGTCAAGTCAAGTTCAGTTCATGTTTCAATTTAAGTTATGTCAATTATGCTATGTTGTATGCCAAGTTATGCTTTAATTACTTATGAATTTGATTATACATTTATACTTTTACTGTCATCCATGCATCATTAGCCTGTGTGGAAGTTTTTTGTTAACTTGCTGAGATTTGTAATCAAATCTCACTGTGGTAGTCCCAACTACCATTCCCCCTGAATGGTAGATCTTGTTACAGGATCTGAAAGAGAATCAGGAGCTGACCAACTAGACACAGTTGACTGAGCGACGATGCGACGTCAATGTTAATATAGTAGTTAATGTAAATTACTACTTGTATGATGGAGTTGCATCTCCAGTAGTTTTTGAATCATAATCATTTTGGACTAGTGTTATGATCTTAGTTGTTCAACGAGTCTTTATATATCAAGTATGTTTTAAGCATTTGGGATATTTTCAATTTGGTGCATAGTATTGCTAAAAAAATAATTTATCCGCTGCGAATATTGCATAATGTTAGATGCATGTTAGGAACATTGCATCTTATATGTCATGAATGGGGGCAGGTAACCTTGTGTTACATGTCTCGACGCTTCAAATGTCTGTCCAATCCCAAAAGGAATTTGGGGGCATCACACCAGGAGTGGCGTAGGCAGCCACCATAAGGATCGCCAATGCCATTTGGGTAATCCTTGGTGGTCGCCGACCATCCCCCTCCCCACGGCGTGGTTCATCCTAGACCACATCCAGATCGGCTCCCGATGGTGCCTCGGCTGCACCTTGGCACAACCTGGGCATGGCGCCCTTGGCCAACATTCTGGTCACCTGCATCATCTGACCTGCGACCGTCCCCTTCACCCGGGAGCGGTCCTGCGTGAGCAAAATTTGCTGGACTAATTGGCCATTGCATGGCCCAACCGTGTTGCCAGAGGATGGACACCGGTGGAGACCCTTGTGGTCCGTCGGCGCTGTTGGGATGCACTAGTGGTGTCCCTGACATTGGCGGCTGGCACGGGGTGGTCGATAGCCGTGCCCCTCTGAGCATGACAAGGAGCTCGCGGCCTCCAGTCATGAGCATGGTTGCACTGTCGGCCGTCACTACGTGAACCGCCGGAACTCTTTGGCTCAACCTTGACGGCCTCGTCCACCTTGGCCGTTGACGTCCTACCCCGTGTGCACCTTGCTGTGCATAGGGGATAATAACCATGGTGCGATGAAGGAAGTTTATCTACATTGGCATGGTCCCTAAGCACCACGGCTAGCGCACATGCACGACCATTGCTCACACACTCTACAACCTTGACCCACCGCTCAGTCTCCAACTTGGACACCACCAACACAGAAGTCGTCAACCTGGCTCGGAGGCCACCAACTTGGGAAAAACACCTCCATAGCCCAGGGATTACTCTGCTCAGAAGCATGGCTCGGGACTCCACAGGTAGCTCGAGAGACTCCATGACCCGGGACTCCTCCACTTGGAAGAACTCCACAACTCGGGGCATAGAATGCGACTGGGAAAACTCCACCGCTCGGTGGCATGCTCCACCTACTAGGCAGCCCCTTAGCTCCGCGCCTCCTTGGCTTCAAAGTCTCCTTCGCTCGGGAAAGTCCCTTGCTCGGAAACCATGCACTGGAGTCTACATGCAGCTCGAAGAATCTCCACGACACAGGACTACATGCGACTAAGTAAAAACCACGACAAAGGACTTTGTATATAACTTGGGAAAACACCATGCACAACATGGGAGACTAAATGCATCTCGGAGAATTTCCATGGCAAGGGATTGCGTGCGGCTCAAGAAAACAGCATGCACTACACGAGACTGCATGCGGCTCGAGAAAACACCATGCACAACACGGGACTCTACATATGGTTCGGAGATTCTCCTTGGCACAAGATTGCATACGGATAGGGAAACACCATGACATAGGACTCTGCATATAGCTTGGGAAACACCATGCACAACACGGGACTTACTGCGCAGCACCTCAGTTGCGCCCCATCTACCTGGATCCTTATTTGCAAGGAAGGCCTCTCTTGTTAGGGAGTCATCTGCATGAGAGTTTGCTCAGATAGAATGCTTAAGTCACCTGCACGGGAAAAACTCACTTGCTCAAGGTGAACTCTCCACTCGCTCTGAAATCACCAGACTCGGGAACGCCACAAGTTTGCCCGGCTTGTTAGTATCCTGCTCGGGAGTGCCTCACCTGACTCGGGCTACCTTCTAGGCATGTTGCATGGTATGTGCAACGTGTCACATTGGTCTTCCTTGGTTGGCTGCACACACAATGGATGCCATTTGCTCGGACTCACCTTGTAGGCTTGGAATTAATCTGTTTAGGTCCCTAGACTAGCTACGAGGTAAGGCCAAGTTTTTGAGACTCGCTAACCCCCCGTTTAACAAAGTTGAGTCTCTAGACTAGCCACAAAGTAGGGTCCTTAGACTCGCTGGGAGGTAAAACCAAGTCTTTGAGACTCGTTAACCCCTCATCCAACAAAGCCAAGTCTTTAAACTTGCCACGAAATCGGGTCCCTAGATTCGTTGAAGGGTAATGCCAAGTCTCCTAGACTCGCCGACCCCCCCTCACTTGGGTCCAACAAAGTCGAGTTTCTAGATTTGACACGAAGTCGGGTCCCTAGACTCGTTATAGGGTAAGGATAAGTCTTCAAAACTCGTCAACTCCCCGTCCAACAAAGTCGAGTTTCTATACTTGCCATGAAGTTAAGTCTCTAGATTCGTTGTGGGGTAAGGCCAAGCCTTTGAAACTCACCAACCATCGCCTAACAAAGTCGAGTCCTTAGAATCATCAACCTCCAGCTTGCTAGCCCAGAAGGGCCTGCTCTCGTGCTTTACGCAGTTGACCTTGTCTCCTGAATGCCTTGTTTAGATGCGCCCCAAGCTCACACTTTACGCTCTTGAGCCTGTCTCCTGCACGCCTTGTCCAAACGAGCCCTGTGCTTATGCTCTACTTAGTCGAGTTTGTCTTTCGCTTGCCGAACCAAGATGGATTTCATGCTCACACTCTACACGGTCAAGCCTTTCTCTCTCTCGTTGCTCCAAGATGGGTTTCGTGTTCGTGCTCGTGCTCATGTACGGTTGGGCAAGCCTCTCGCCTCATCTAAGCTCCGCACTCACACCTTATGCAGTTGAGCCAGCCTTTCACCACATTCAAGCTCTGCGCTTGCACCTTACTCAGTCGCACGAGCCTCCTGCCTAGATTTGCCCTTGGAGGCATTTGTCGCTTAACACAAGCAGAATATACGACTTCTTTTGCATATTTTACCTTTGAAGATTCTCAAGTTCATCTTTTTGGAAAAATTTCCCTTAAGAATCGTGGGGTATTTTGACGGGAGGAAGATGCCAAGCCCATACTTGTGCCTAGCCCACCAGGCTACAACTAGGGATAAGAAGGGAAATGAGTAGGAGATAAGGGGACAATGGGAGCAGCCAAGTGGCAAGAGGGGTAAGAGGAAGTCATAAAGGAAGTGGGAAAAAGGAAGGTTGCTCAGACACTCAAAGACACTCAGACACGCAAGGGAAACGGGTCACCTCATGGCAGGCTGGCATGCGCAGTGAAGGGCAGATTAAAGCAAGGACCAAGGGAAGGGTTGAGGACTTCGGACTCTCTTTTTCTTCAACCTCTAGAGAAAGCTTTAGGGGAACTTCTGCACATCTATAGCTTTTCTTGTATATTGAGAGAGGAAATGCCATGTGAGACTCTAAACGAGCACATTTTAATGGAATCTACCCTCCCCAAACTAGATGGACGTAGGCTAAGTGCTAAACCATGTGAATCCATGTGTCCATCTCTCTTTTATTTTCTCTACTCTTATTTCTCTTTCACCGCTATGAATATACGTGTTGATACCATATGCACTACACAGACCACCGCCAGGGGCATCAAACCACGCCGTTAGAGATCCAAATCTCCTCAATGAGCTGAGAATGACTCTTTCTCTCATTCCGGCCTGTTGTATAATTTTTGGAGCATTAACACTCTTAGATATCAATATCAATTTGGAAGCATGCACGTCTAAAATCTTCTTTTAACAATATCATACAAATAATTGAATTTTTCTCTTCCTATTTATTTAAAATTTTGAAATAAATTAAAATTTTATATCGTATTGGAGTAGAAATCATGAGTTCAACATAACTCTACACTCTACTATATTTAATTAAATATTTAAAAAAATTGTTACTTTAATTTAAATCTCTTAAAATTACTTTGCGAGCGCTCCTTTCCCAAAACTCATAATTAGAGATCGGATATGCCAAGAATCGGATCGGATTCAAGAGCTTTTAACAAGTGAATTGACAAGAATTAAGTATTATCATATATCATTAATTAGAGCAATTGAAGCCTGTCAGTTACTGCTATCTTATGATCTTTGCCACTAAAGAAGAATAAACCAAAGCCAAATAAATATGCTGAACATTCAGAACTACATGAGGACTAATCGGAACAGCATTGGCATATAATCCCTGACCTTTCTTCGTTAATGGTGGCTTTCGATCGATAACCCTTTGAAGCCCAAGTTGAATGAGAATTCAAGATGCTTTTATTAATGATGCATGCTGCGAATATGAGAAGTATTCTGCTTACGAATTTGAACATCATTAATTGACAATGGGGCTCGCTTGAGATCGAGATTTGCTGCAGATCCTGTTGAGTTGCTCCGAGATAGAAGTGGTCGTAAAGGGCAGAAATTCATTCCGTACGTATCCACTACCACAGCTGCTTTCCGAGTAGAGATCAACACCCATTTCTTGAACCTTGCCAGAAATCTGAAACGACAGGAACCGAACAGCCTGAAATTGAATTGGAGGAGCTATATATATATATAAATATATATATATATATATATCAGACAACGCTAGTTTGGAGGAAAATAGTGCGGCATTATGGGCAGTTTGACGTTTTATCTGCAACAAAAAAGCACTAAAAGGGTAAAACCTAACAAAATCTTCAAATTGAGAGTCTTGGAGGCATAAAACTTAAAAGAATACCCGAAGCTTCGAATTACAAACGAAAATCTGGGAGAGGAGACAAAACAATATAGGTTTCTTGAAGAGTTGGAGATCATAACTAAGCAAGCGCAAGATGAAGTAGATTGAAATACGAGTCCTGTGTACATGTTGGTGACTGGGAGGCCGGAAAGAGACGAAGAAGGCAAGACGTAGTTTTAAACTTCTAAGAGCATCCATGTTGGCCTATGCATATCTATATGCAAAGCCACTTTTGCATAATATTAACATAAATTAAGTTGCATTGGATTCTCTATCTGTAAAAATTTAGCTAACTGTAAACAGTATATTTACAATTTTTCATATCTACTATTTACTCTTCAAGTTATATTTTAATAGTTATTTCTCTCTCCTCCCACACTCTCTCTCCCCGAACCCCCCAAAAGGGATTATTTCTGCAGCTCTCTCCACACGGTTTCTCCTTTTCGAATCTCCATCCCTTTTTCGATCCAAACAACCCCACTGGAAGAAGCAGATCCGTACACTTCTCTCTCACGACAGTTGTCGACGGAGCCTGCGATTGCTTTGGGAACCATCACGATTTCTGGTTTTTTGAATTTTCTACTATTTCTAGTATGATTTCTCCATTTCTCTTCACGGTTTTAGTTAGGGTTTTAGATTAGTGAAAGTGCTTTTGTGTTTTTTTATTGTCATTTCTTCATTTCATGTTGTTCTTGGTTTTAGATTAGGGTTTCTGATTTTTAGATCTCATGGAATCGATTTTCTGTTCTTGCCCACTATTATAGAAAGAAAGAAAGAAAGAGTAAACACAAGTAAGAAAAAGGGTGGAAATGATGGTCAGGGTATGAGTTCAAGAAAGATATTTACAGGCCACTTAAAATTATAGCAAATAGGGCCGTTATTATTTCACCACCATAAGCTTTTTCATGAGTAATTAGGAGCCTTCCAACCCACAGTTGTAAGGGACAAGAACATATGGCAAGCGCATATGTAAATCCAAGACCAAGTCCTTGCACAAGGCTTATTCATATCAAAGTTTTAAAAATCGTTCCGTTCCGGTCGAAATGGCAAGAATTTTTCGTGTCGGAACAGTGACCGGAATGAGATAGGTATCTATTCTATTTCAAGTCAAATTTTGGCCGTTCCGGTCAAATTCCAGCCTTTCCGGTCAATTCCAGCTGGAATAGTAATTCTAGTCCGAAATTAAAATTCAAATTAAAAAAAATAAAAAATAGCTCTTTTGTAAATAAGTTGAAAAAAAATAGATAAAATTGTACTTTTAGAATTCAAATACCCATTTCCGTGCACTAGAAGTATTATTACTTTTAATAATTTGTCTATGCTTTAATTTTTTTCCTTTATTTTTGTGTCTTAACTCAAGTTTGTGATTTTTTTCAATATATATTCATGTTATAAATCTTTAATTCTTCTATATATATACACATATACATGATACACACTTACATATATATATGTATTTATTTTATTAATTGTTAGTTTATATATACATATAAATATTTATATATAATATATAATTAATTCTGAAATGGTACACCGAAACGTACCGGTACCGAAATATTTCGTTCCAGTGCCTTAACGAGAATGGTCTCCGGAACCGATTTCAAAACTTTGATTAATATACCATATCTTAGAGTTGCTTGTAGTGATGTTGCGTAAGAATACTTGGCCAATGTTCCATTTGTAAATGCATGCAATGTCCTAATATAGGAGACTGCATTTTTAAGAAACTATTCATGCTTCAGAATCATTGGAATTAATTACTTCACAAAAATGACTGCAAGCATAATTCAAAAATTGTTGCTATATTTAAACTATTTACTTGTCACTTTGTAAAAGAATATATATATATATAAACTGTACAAGTACACATGTTGTATACAAGAGAAATACCCATCTAGAAAACAACAAAGATACAAGAAAATCATGTAAGTTCAGCCCAATAAAGTCTATAAAAGTAGCCAAAATGAGTAGTCTTGAGCTCCTCCTTAGTCCATTCACACTCCTAAAAATTTTAATTTTTCTTTCTGTCAAATACAGCATATAAGACAAGTAAGAACCATTTTCCGCGCTGCACTAATTATCTGGGCTTCCAGCTAAGCCTCCCCAAGAGTAAAAAAGATCCACTATTTTACCTAAAAAAAAAAAAAGATCCATTATTTTGTAAAGGAGTAAATAATGTAGGAAGTAGGAATCCATTAGTATGTCATGCTTTGATAATGCAAAGATTCCTCAAACTGGGGTAGGAAGTCTTGATTTGTCATGATGTGGGGGCTTTGATTTGGTGGGAGAGAACTTTATGTATACTTTTTACTTGGAACACCCCACCTTCCATTTAACCACTATGCAGGTTGATTTTAATGTAGAGAGATTCCAAACTCCCTCTTGAGTATTTATATGTTCATTAATTCTAATTCTATTTCTATGGGTGTGGAGGTTGGAGGAAGTAAAGAAAATGATGGTTGACATGATGTATTCAATGCAAGACATTATGTATTCAATGCAAGACTATGAAAGGTGACATAAAGTTGGTTTCTATAATTAAGGAATGGCCTAAAGATTGAAATGGCATAAACTCTTTCAACAATCAAACAGAACATTATAATTGGGAGACTTACTCGAGAAAATTGCATCACACAACAAACTTCCTCCAAAAGAAGAGGGGGAAAAAAAACCATGTCCTTGACAAGATTCATGTCTGATACAAGGTACCAAGACCTAGTACCCAATAAAATCTGGCCATCCACTCCATGCACCATTGGAGC
This sequence comes from Carya illinoinensis, assembly GCF_018687715.1. Lineage (NCBI taxonomy): Eukaryota > Viridiplantae > Streptophyta > Magnoliopsida > Fagales > Juglandaceae > Carya > Carya illinoinensis. The sequence goes on along the minus strand of NC_056755.1, from coordinate 3,689,433 downwards.
ATATATACAAGTTGGACCATCAATGGCCCCAATGACTTTGACTTGTACATCACCAATAGTGGATAAACACTTTCATACTAAGGATTAACATGTTTGGAGTTTGATAAATATGTTATCTTGTGGATTAACATGTTTGCATTTATGTCCTGTATTTATGTCCCGTTTTAATTGCATATAGATAAATCTACACATCATCATTAAACTCATAAAAATTGCATTTAGATAAATCTGTACATCATCCTAAAAACTACATAATTTGAATTTTGTAAACATGTTGGCCTTGCTTAATCTGAATTTTGTAAACATGTTGGCCTTGCTTTACCTCAAAACATGTACTGGGTATGAATTTAATGATTTTTTTAAAACATGTTAGCCTTGTTTTGCTTAATATGTGCTGTTTTAGTAACATTTTGTCCTTCAATATTTTGTTGAATGATGAACACTTTAATTGATGAGGATCCATTCTTCACCACATTGTTGAAAAGTGGTGATGGTGGTATAAATAACCCTACTGTGGATGCTGCTTTCATTGATGTCCAAGCAATACAACCCCAACGGGTAAAAAGGGCACCTAAACATAAATCCCAGCAGGGTGTGTCATTTGTGTAATGATATACTTACCACTCTTTTACCATTATTTTACCACTTATAGTGTATTTATTTTTTTATCATTTTCTTTTGAGTATTTTTTTAACATCCTTAGCCATTAAGAAAAAATTTAAAAAATATATAATTTTAGTGATAATCACTTGCTTAATTATTAAGTAAAAGAAAAATTAAAAAAATTAAAAAAAGTGGTAAAAAAGTAGTAAAATAGTAGTAAGGTGTTGAACCCAAGGTTTCAAGTTTTGTTTAATTATATATCTACACATGGATTTTGATGATAACAAATGACTTCAAAGAATAAAGAAGTCTCAAACTCAAGTTGTCTACATAATAGAGTCAAGCACATCAAGGAAACAAGCATGAGCAAGAAGGAAACAAGTTCACATTAAAGTTATAGAGTAATGTTGTAAATCTCTTAAAAATTCGAAATTATGATTAAAGTTCAAAATTAATATTTTATCATAAAACATTAAAATACATTTTCCACATGTGCATGAATATTTTGAAAATTAAAATTGAAAATTTTGAAAGATGATTGATTGTGATCTTTCACATGTGCATACCTTGATTAAATGGTTGAATTTTGAAAATATTAAAGATGATTGATTGTCATCTTTCACATGTGCATATTTTATTTGAATATTTTCAAAAATGATTGATACTTTTTTTGACTTATGCAAAAGATAGATGTTTTTGTTTGAAATATTTGAAAAGTAAAGTGTGCTTTTTTTGTCATTTGCAAAAGGTAAAAAGATTAGGTTTGAAAAATTTGAAAAGTAAAGTGTGCTCCTTTTATCATATTCAAAAAATAAAAGATTAGGTTTGAAATATTTGAAAAGTAAAGTGTGCTCCTTTTGTCATATGTCAAAAGTAAAAGATTAGGTTTGAAATTTTTGAAAAATGAATGATGTTATCTTTGATAATTGAAAAAGAAGAACCTTTTATTTGAATTTTTTAAAAAAGTGAATGATGTTGTCTTTGATATGTGAATCTTTTTAAATTTAAATATGAAGTCTCATATGCTTATAAATAGATCATTTGAGAGCTTCACATTCACAACACCAAGAGCATACAACATTCATTCAAAGGTTTCATTCTCTCTTCTCTAAGTATTGAGTCTTAATCCTTGTTCATTTTGAGAGATATAGTTTATACTGTATTGTTCTTATTTCACTCATTGAGGAGTGTTTTCTGATAACCTACCCACTATCAGCTCTTGTATCAGTAAAAGGGTGTGTATAACCCTTGTGCGTGTAGAAAGTGTTCTACACAGAGAATAGTTGAATCACCACGTGCAAGGTGATTGCAAGTGTAGAGGGTGTTCCACACAGATCCTTTGTAGCAGTGTTGTTCAAAGGTGTAATAGGTTTCTATCTCCACCTGAAGGAGGTTAAATAGTAAATTTGGGGATCCTCAAGGGGTAGCTTAAGGCTTAGGACGTAGGCAGTGGGGCCGAATCTCGTTAACATACTGAGTTTGCTTCTCTCTTACCCTTACTCTTTATATTTATTACTGTTTCGTATTTTGTTTATATTTTATATTGTATATTTGATTTATAATTATTATTTTTTTTAAATACAACTCAATTCACCCCCCTCTTGTGTTAGTCATCTGGGTAATAATTGGTATCAGAGCTAAGAGCTCTATTATAAGATTAACTATCTTTTGAGTTAAGATCTTATGACTAACATTGCAGCTTCATTTGGTAAAGGTCAATCTAGCAGTCGGCCTCCACTCTTTTGTAGAGATAATTACTCATTCTAGAAAGTTAAAATGAAAATATTTTTTCAGGCTCAAGGTCGAGAAATCTGGAAATGTATTGTAAATGGATCTTATATTCCAACAAAAGTGGTTGATGGAGTAAAGGTCAAAAAGGAAGAAGAAGAGTTTGATCGTGAAGACAATAGACTTTATACTTTGAATTTAACTGCTATGAATTTATTATTTAATATTCTCAATGAAAATGAATTTAATAGAATAATGACTTGTGCTACGGCAAAAGAAATTTGGAATAACTTGGAAGTTACTTATGAAGGAACTTCGCAAGTCAATGAATCAAAAATTTATATTCTTACTCATGAATATAAAATGTTTAAGATGAATGATGATGAATCTATTTCTAATATGCATACTCGTTTTATTAACATCATAAACAGCTTAACAGCTCTTGGCAAAATTTATTCCAAAGTGGAGATAGTAAGAAAAATTTTCAATTCTCTACCAAAACGCTAGGAATCAAAAGTGACAGCGATTCTTGAAGCTAAAGACCTCTAGCTCGAAGTGAATGAACTCATCGGGTCACTTATCACCTATGAGTACATATTGAAAAGAGGAGAAGAATAAGGAAAGCCAAAGAAGAGCTTAGCACTTAAAACTATTCCTCATGAAAGTGAAAGCGATGATGATGAGGAAAATGAAGACAAAGATGAAGAAGTTGCAATGATAACAAGAAGAATTTAGAGGTTCTTAAAGAAAAATAAAACTCATCCGAAGAAATCCTTCAAAAAGTTTTCCAAAAAAGATTCAGATAAAAATGACACTTTAATTTATTATAAATGCAATAAACCTGGTCATATCAAACCAGATTGTCCTCTGTTAAATAAAAATTGAAACAAGGGTAAGAAAGTAATGAAAGCTACATGGGATGATGATTCAAATAGTTCAAATAGTGAAACAAGTAATGAAGAATCAGCAAATCTTTATCTTATGGCTAAAGATGATATTGAGGTAATAAATCTTGATAATATTGAAGATCCTTCATGTGAAAAATTGTAAAATGTTTTAGAAGAGGTATATGAGGAATTTGAAAAATTGGGTATCGAGTATATTGCTTTGAAAAAGAAAAAATTTTCTTTAACAAATGAAATTGATATTTTAAGAAAAGAAAGTATCATTTTGAAAGATGAAAATCTTGAGTTGAATAAAAAGAAAACTGATTTAGAAAATATTGTTGAAAACTTTACGAATGGAAAAAGAAATTTTGAAAAACTTCTTTGTAGTCAAAGATGTGCTTTTGTCAATGCAGGCTTAGAATATATGCCAAAACAAAAATACAAACCTTATAAAAATTTCTTTGATAATCCTTCTGCATCAAAGACCAATATTCAAAATTCTTTTCATAAAAATAATTTTGTCAAAAAAAGATATTATTATAATCATTCAAGTTCTTCATATATGACACATGCTATTTGCAATTTCTGTAATAGAAATGGTCATAATTATCATACTTGTCCTATTAGAAAAAATCATACAATAACTATTAGGACTATATGGGTACCTAAAAATCTTGTTTCTTCTAATACTAATAAATAAAGGATCCAAAGAACTTGGATACCAAGAAAAATCATTTTAATTATTTTTATAGGTATGCATGAAGTCATCCACAAGTAAAAACAAATGGTTTTTAGATAGTGGATGTTCAAGAAACATGACGGGAGACAAGACTAAATTCTTTGATCTTAGATCTAAAGAAGAATGACACGTGACATTTGGAAACAACTCAAAAGGGAAGATCGTGGGAATAGGTAAAATTGGTAATGAATCTTCTCTTATAATTGAAGATGTTCTACTTGTTGAAGGTTTAAAATATAATCTTTTGAGCATAAGTCAATTATGTGATAAAGGATTTACAGTTACTTTTAAAATGGATAAATGCATTATTTTGAATGATCATGATTGTAATATTTGTTTTATTACTTTTAGAAGTAACAATGTTTATACAATCTATTTTGAAGAAATTACCTCACAAGATGCAATTTGTTTTTCAGCTCAAAATGAAACTAGTTGGTTATGGCATAGAAGACTAGGTCATGCCAACATGGAACTTATTTTCCAACTTTTAAAAAATGATCTTGTGAGAGGTTTACCAAAAATATATTTTATTAAAGACAAAATTTGTGATGCATGCCAATTTGGTAAACAAACAAAAACTTTTTTTAAAACCAAGAAATATATTTCCACTACTAGACCATTGCAACTGATACACATGGATCTTTTTGGACCAAATAGATTTGTAAGTCTAGGAGGAATATATTATGCATTTATTATTGTTGATGATTTCTCTAGATATACTTGGGTCATCTTTCTTACTCATAAAGATGAGGCACATAATGTCTTTACCAAGTTATGCAAGAAAATTCAAAATGAAAAAGGTTATACTATTTCAAGTATCCGAAGTGATAGGGAAAAAGAGTTTGTTAATAAAAATATTGAAACATTTTGTGATGAAAATAGTTTTGTGTATAATTTTTCTGCTCCTTGAATTTCTCAACAAAATGGGATAGTAAAGAGGAAAAATAGATCTCTTCAAGAGATGGCAAGAACAATGCTCAATGAGAATAACTTGCCTAGTTATTTTTGGGCCGAAGCGGTAAGTACTGTATGTTATATTATAAATAGAGTTATGCTAAGGTTTAAATTAGATAAAACCCCCTATGAGCTTTGGAATGAGAAAAAGCCCAACATTAATTACTTTCATATATTTGGATGCAAATATTTTATTTTGAATGACAGGGATAATTTAGGCAAATTTGATGCAAAATCTGATGAATGTATCTTTCTCGGGTATTCTACTAATAGTAAAGCTTATAAAGTATTCAATAAAAAGATTTTGACTGTACAAGAATCTATGCATGTAGTATTTGATTAATCTAATTCTCCACTCTCCAAGAAATCTATTGATGAAGAAACAAGAGGTATAAATAATATAAAAAGTCTCAATCTCAACAAAGAGAACACAATAGAAGAAGTTCAATATGGAACCATCAGGAAAGATCATCAAAATTTAATACAAGATGCAACCAAACAGTGAAAATTTGTGAAAGATCATCTAGTAGAACGAATTTTGGAAAAACCTTCACGAGGTGGAAGTACTCGATCATCTCTTAGAAATATTTGCAATCATACTGCTTTTCTATCTCAGATTTAACCCAAAAATATTGATGATGCACTTCTTAATGAATTTTGGATTCTAGCTATGCAAGAAGAGTTAAATCAATTTGAAAGAAATGATGTTTGGACACTTGTTCTTAGACCCAAAAATCATACTATTATTGGAACAAAATGGGTTTTTAGAAACAAGAAAGATGAGTTCGGAGTCATTACTAAAAATAAGGCTCGACTTGTAGTCCAAGGTTTTAATAAAAAATAAGGAATCGATTATGATGAGACATATGCACCAGTCGCAAGATTAGAAGCTATTCGAATGCTACTTGCATATGTTTGTTATAAAAATTTCAAATTTTTTTAAATGGATGTTAAAAGTGTTTTCTTAAATGGTTTTATAAATGAAGAGGTATATGTTGAGCAACCTCCAGGTTTTGAAAATCATATTTTTCCAAATCATGTTTTCAAACTCACAAAAGCACTATATGGACTTAAACAAACTCCTAGAGCTTGGTACGAGAGACTCAGTGGTTTCTTGATTAAAAAGGTTTTTCAAGAGGAAAAATTGACACAAATTTTTTCATTAAATATGGAAATAATGATATTTTTTTAATTTAGATTTATGTTGATGATATAATATTCGGTGCTACTAATGAAAATATGTGTCAAGTTTTTGCTAATACTATACAGGAAGAATTTGAGATGAGTATGATGGGAGAACTTACATTCTTTCTCGGATTACAGATTAAGCAAGTAAAAAGTGGGACATTCATCAATCAATCAAAATATATTAAGGAATTACTGAAGAAGTTTGGGATGGAATGTGTTAAGGAAATTGGAACACCAATGAGCCCATCAACTAAACTTGATAAAGATAAATCCGGTAAGCCAGTTGACTCGAAGATATATCGAGGTATGATTGGTAGTTTATTATATTTAATAGCCAGTAGACCAGATATTATGTTTAGTGTATGCTTATGTGCACGCTTTCAATCATTTTCAAAAAAATCACATGTAATTACAGTTAAGCGCATTCTTATATATCTTAGTGGTACAATTAATCTAAGGTTATGGTACCTTAAGCACACATCTTTCGATCTAATCATTTACACAGATGTAGATTATGCTGGCTATAAAATAGATCGAAAAAGCACTAGTGGAGCATGACATTTCTTAGGTCATGCACTAGTTTCCTAGTTTAGTAAAAAAATAAAATTCTATTGCACTATCTATACTGAGGCAGAATATGTTGCTGCGGGTAGTTGTTGTGCTCAAGTTCTCTACATGAAGCAACAACTTGAAGATTTTAAAATCATATATAATCACATTCCCATCAAATGTGATAATACAAATGCTATAAATCTTTCAAAGAATCCAATACAACATTCTAAAATTAAGCATATTGAAATAAGATATCATTTTTTTCGAGATCATGTACAGAAAAGCGATATAGTACTAGAGTTCACAAACACACACGATCAGTTAGCAGATATTTTCACAAAACCTTTATCAGAAAATAGATTATGTATGATCAGAAGAGAAATAAGTATGATGTATGTTATGAATATAGGTATGATGTATGTTATGAATATCTCTTAAAAGATATACCAGAGTCAATAAAATAGAGATAGATTTTTTAAATACTTTTACATAAACTTGAGATTCTTAGCCTTATGTTTGAGACGCTCATTCTCTTCATACAATATCATGTCATTCTTATCCATGGGAACCGGCAAGTGGAATGAAGAATTTAATAAAGATTTCAACTGTTTATTCTTCTGCCGAATAATTCCTTCACTTGTGTGAGACTCTTGAACAATTCGTTGAAGTACAACAATTTGTTCTTTGAGTTTTTCAACTTCATGATTTCTGACTTGTAGCCGTTGGGAAAAAGCAACAATAGAGGAAGAGTAGCGAGTCTCAAGACTCACCAAGTCATAGATAGCATCAAAATCTAACTTATTACCAAATTATTATTTTCTTACTGCAACATGGCACCAATGACAGCTGCAGAAAGGACAGGAGGTTGAGGTGCAGAATGACTCATAGATGGATTTAGAGAAATGTTAGAAAAATGAGCCATTGAGAAAAGAATAGAAGGCTTAAAACGAGAATGTTGAAGGAATGTAGATGACTTATAGAGATGAGAAGAAAACTTAATGTGGATTGGATGAACTTTAAGACTGATTTTATAGAGATAGCATAGAGAACCAGACGAGCTATCATCCAAGTCAAAGAGCAATGTGATTTTTTTTCTCGATCGGTGAAAATGACATTTTTTAGAAACTCGGAGCCTTCAATATCGTTTGTCAACAACATCAAGCGATTTTTTTTTTTAATTTTCAGCCACACTTGTCGAGTCACAGACGGATGCATTTTTTCAACTATCTACAGTTTCTGCACCGTTTTCTTTAGTCCATTTACTTGCTGCGGATCCTTTTTAATGATGCCAAAAGGGGAAAAAATGTTAGACTAGAACATTAACATTGTTTGAATTGCTAAACTTGTTATATATGTTTGGAATTATATTTATACTTTTGCTTGAAAAACTAACGCACATTCTCGGGGGGAGTTTAAGTATTAATACAGGTTTCAGGTTCTATCAAGTATTTGTCATCATAAAAAAGGGGGAGATTGTTAAACCCAAGGTTTCAAGTTTTGTGTAATTATATATCTACACATGAATTTTTATGATAACAAATGAATTCAAAGAATAAAGAAGTCTTAAACTCAAGTTGTCTACACAATGGAGTCAAGCACATCAAGGAAACAAGCATAAGCAAGAAGGTAATAAGTTCACATTAAAGTACGGGTAGGCAGCGGGGCCTCGTTACCCGCTGCCCCGCCCCGTTCGCCCCGCCCCCGCATAGGGCGGGGCGGGTCATCCACACCGTCAGGGCCGGGGCGGGGCCCCCCGGCCTGGAAGGTGTAACCCAGCGGAGGCGGGGGACGAGGACGGACCCCCCTGGTCCGTTTTTCCCCCGCCCCGCCCCGTATCATATATAATATATATAATATATATTATATATTATATATATATAAGTTTAAGTATAACTTAATGACAAAACGGCGCCGTTTCACTTAAGTTATACCCCTTACCCTTACCCCCCCCCCCCCGGCCGGGCGTTCGAAACCCATACCCAGAAACTTCTTCAAACCCTTCTCCCAGTCCCTCCACTCCCCTCCCCTCCGAAACCCCCAATCCCCTCCCCTCCGAGCCTAAGTCGCCGTGCCGCATGCCGTCCCTCCTCCCTCTGCCACGCCGGACGCACGCCGGACGCACACCGGACGCACGGTATGTATAATTTTGTCAAATTGTCATTGATTTTCTTAATTTTTCTCCGTTAAATTATATATATATATATATTTTTGAGTTTTGATCGGAGATTGGAGGAAGGATGGAGTTGAATCGGAGAAGGAGGATGGGATTTGTGGATTGTGTGCTGTGGATTCGTTGATTTGTCAAATTGTGTGATTGTTTCAGATTTCAAGCATTTTGGATGTTTCGGATTGCCCATTTTTGTTGTAAATTTCATTGAAATCCTAACCCCTAAATTGATTTAGGGGTTAGGGTTTCGGATTGGGACCCTAAATTAAATTATGGTTTCAATCCGAAACCCTAATTTTTTTTTAGGGGTTTCAATGATTGAAACCCCTAAAAAAAAACCCTAAACTTGTTTGAGATAATAATCATATACATATATATTTATATACATATATAAATTATTTATATACATATATATAAATTTATGGAGTTGTGAAACTTGTTTGAGATAGTAATCATCATGGACGCACGGTATGATTTATTAGGGTTTTTGGCATCTTTCTTTTCTTGGCTAGGGTTTTGCTCTTGAAAGTATGAAATTAAGTTTTTGGCAAATTTGCACTTTTTGATCTTTTTTACTTTTCATATTTTTTAAACATCTTTCAAGATTTTAAAAAATTAAAAAATATACCAATATACTAATATTAATGTCAGTAACTATTAAGAAAATAATTTTATAAAATTAAATATATGAAAAGTAAAAATGAGAGAACAAAACTATGAAGCATATTATCATTTTTTTTTGTTTTATTTAAAAGTTTTAAATAATTATAACTATTAGATAATTAAAATTAAAAAAAAATCAATTTGAAAATTATATAAAATCAAATATGGCCTTCATGAATGTCTTTTTTTATTCAATCATTTAAGTACATATCATTTAATTGAATGATATCATTGGGTGATGAAGACAATGATAATTTTTGGATGATTAAAATTATGATAATTTTTTTTATTCAATCATTTAAGTACATATTCAATCATTTTTAAACATCTTTCAAGATTTTAAAAAATTAAAAAAATACCAATATACTAATATTAATGTCAGTAACTATTAAGAAAATAATTTTATAAAATTAAATATATGAAAAGTAAAAATGAGAGAACAAAACTATGAAGCATATTATCATTTTTTTTTGTTTTATTTAAAATTTTTAAATAATTATAACTATTAGATAATTAAAATTAAAAAAAAATCAATTTGAAAATTATATAAAATCAAATATGGCCTTCATGAATGTCTTTTTTTATTCAATCATTTAAGTACATATCATTTAATTGAATGATATCATTGGGTGATGAAGGCAATGATAATTTTTGGGTGATTAAAATTATGATAATTTTTTTTATTCAATCATTTAAGTACATATTCAATCATTTAAGTACATGTCATTTATTCAATCATTTAAGTACATATCATTTCCAATTACGAATTGAGAAAGTCTTAGTATTTTTAAATGATTGAATAAAATTATCATATGTACTGTGGTAAAGTTTTATACTCATGACTCCACATGATATATATAACGTACACATGATTAACCTAAATTACCTTGGCCTATATATAAATGACACGAAATTAACCCCTACGCTTGCCAAAACTTAAAAAAGGGTAAAAAAGAGAAAAGAGAGAAGAATATAATGCCTATTAAAAAATTTCAATTAAAGTGGTCTATTAAAATAATGCCTATTAAAAATATGAAGCATCTCTCTTCGACTCTTCCTAATCAAATTATTTGGAATTGCTTATATGAGGTGTAAAAACTTATTATAGTGTAGCCATTCATATTATCATCATTATATATAAAAAGTACTTAATACATCAATAATAGTTATGTATGTAGTTTTTGCTGATTGTGTTGGATTGCACTTTGAATTTTTTTTTTTTTTTTTTGTTGGAGAATCAGGAATGTCTTCGGATTTCAGTGATAGCTCGCCTTCCCCAGCCAACAACCCTACCCCAGAAACTAACCCTACTCCTACCCCTATAACGAGTACACCTTGCCCTGCTCCGAAGCCCACACAGGGCAAGAAACCTGTATCTATAGTTTGGCAACACTTTACCAAACTAGAGGGTGGGGACTCCAACAACCCACAAGCTAAATGTAATCACTGTGGAAAAATGTATGGATGTCATTATAGGAAACATGGTACATCCCAGCTGAAGGTCCATCTAGAGGAACAATGCAAGAAGAGTCCAATTTTAAAATCCTTAGTAGAGAAGGGCCAATCTAGACTAGATTTTAAAATGGCTGATGGGAGTAGTGGGGCCGGGGGGCCAACATTGAAGGGGTATACGAAGTATAACCTCGATGAGTGTAGAAGGAAGTTAGCTCGTATGATTATCATGGACGAGCTGCCTTTTCAGTTTGTGGAGGGTAAAGGGTTCCAAGAATTTGTCCAAGAGTTGGAACCCAGATTTGTACTTCCTTCTCGTCACACTGTAGCAAAGGATATTAAGAAGATGTACCTTCGTGATAAAGATGTTTTGAGGGGCCAACTCGCGGGTTTGGTAGTTTGCCTCACTACCGATACTTAGACTTCTATCCAAAATATGAATTACATGTCATTGACTGTGCATTTTGTTGATGCTGATTGGGTTCTGCACAAAAAGATTATTAAATTTTGTCAAATAACTGATCATAAGGGTGAGACGATTGGGAAGGCATTGGAGGCCGCAATAAAGGAGTGGGGGTTGGAAAAGGTTTTGTCTATGTCAGTTGATAATGCGTCGTCTAATGATGTCGCATTGGGATATCTAAAGAATTATCTTAAAGATGCAAATAAGACATTCTTGAGTGGTGAATACTTGCATGTTAGATATGCTGCACATATTTTGAATTTAATTGTGACTGAGGGGTTGAAAGATGTTGATGACTCGGTTGCACGAGTTAGAATGGCTGTGAAATGGGTGAGGTCTTCTCCTTCTAGATTGGAGAAATTCAAAGTTGCTACAAAGGCTGCGGGCATAACATCGAAGAAGGGTCTTTGTACTGATGTTCCTACTAGATGGAACTCAACATTCTTGATGTTGGAGGCGGCCCAGGAATATAAGGCAGCCTTTCAATTATTGGGTGATGAAGACATCCAATATTTCAAATACTTTGATGAGCACGGGGGATCACAAAAGCCTAATGATGATGATTGGGTGGTAGTTTCTACTTTCGTTGATTTTCTTGGATTATTTTATGATGTCACGTTGAATATATCTGGTTCTTTGTACCCTACATCCCATGAGTTTTGTCAACAAATATGTAAGGTAAAAGAAGAATTAGAAAATATGCGTAGGGGTTCCAATGAAAGGATGAGGGGGATGACAGTGACCATGATGCTAAAATATGACAAGTATTGTGGAGATTTGACTAGAATGAATATTTTCTTATATGTGGCTGTTATTCTTGATCCCCGTCTGAAAGTTTCAGGCTTGTTATATGGGTTGGGACTTGTTCACGATCAGGTATGGACTGACATTATTGGTGAATTGGCCTGAGATACCCTGAAAAAATTGTTTGACGAGTTTATGGCAATTAAGGGTGGTACTACATCGAAGACACATACACCGACCCCAACTCCTTCTATAGACACCGTGACCGGGCCTCCTACAAAGAAGCGCAGAATGCCGTGGACTAAGACCCTCGCACAGAATCCCACACTAGTCCATCAATCTACGGAGGTCGTTTCTGAATTAGACAACTATTTGTCAGCGGATATGGTCCAAGATGATGATGATCATTTCGATATATTAGGATGGTGGAAGAATGCCTCAAAGAAATATCCCATTATTTCTGAGATTGCCCGCTGTATTTTGGCCATCCCTATTAGCACCGTTGCCTCAGAGTCAGCCTTTAATACCGGAGGTCGTATATTGGATCCTTTCCGTAGTTCATTATCTCCTACAACTGTAGAGGCATTGATATGCACACAGAGTTGGACGATAGGAAAGGATATTCATGTTCCGGATATTTTAGATTTTAAGGAAATCAATGAGGGTGGTGATCAGTCTGGATTTGGACCACCTGGTAATTATTTTTTATTTTATTATTTTATTATTTTAATTTTTTTATATTCATTTCCATTTCATCGTTATTAATTTTAATATTAATTTTTGTAGTAACACATGAGACGTCTAGCACCTCTGCAACATAAAAATGTGCTCAAGCCCTGGCTGCTCCAACTGTCACACCCCTTAACTCAAAGACAAGCCACAGCTGATAAGCCTCTTTAGAATGATCAATTTTTAATGATTTGTAAAAATTTTGTATTCAATAATTTGTAATGTTGATACAATGTCCTTTGGACACTTTTATGCTTGTAATTTTGTAAATGTTTAGCCTTTCAATTTTGTAATAGCTTAGTTATTATTATTAGTTTATTACGTATTAGACTCTTAGACATAACACTTTTTTTTTCTTTTAATCTGGGTTTTAAATTTTTTTTTTCTTTTTTACTTATAATTTTATGAGCTGAAAAATGAAAATGGTCTACAAGGTATTTTTGGGCAAAAAATACATACTTGTAGGCCATTTTGGCCCATTGCTGAGATTTCTGGGCCCAAGGCCCAGAATGGGGGGTGCGGGGGGCCGGACGGATTGCCCCCCACACCCGTACCCCGTCATGCGGGACGGGGTACCCCGCCCCCGCACACCGGAGGCGAGGGACGGGGGGGATTTTCCCCATCCGCCCCATGCGGGGGCGGGGGGCGGGGGGGCCTACCCCGCACCGTATTGTGCGGGTAGCACCCCTACATTAAAGTTATAGAGTAATGTTGTAAATCTCTTAAAAATTCAAAATTAGGATTAAGATTCAAAATTAATATTTTATCATAAAGCATTAAAATATATTTTCCACATGTGCATGAATATTTTGAAAATTAAAATTGAAAATTTTGAAAGATGATTGATTGTCATCTTTCACATGTGCATACCTTGATTAAATGGTTGAATTTTGAAAATATTAAAGATAATTGATTGTCATCTTTCACATGTGCATATTTTATTTAAATATTTTCAAAAGTGATTGATACTTGTTTTGACTTATGCAAAAGATAGATATTTTTTTTTGAAATATTTGAAAAGTAAAGTGTACTCCTTTTATCATATGCAAAAAGTAAAAAGATTAGGTTTGAAATATTTGAAAAGTAAAGTGTGCTCCTTTTGTCATATGCAAAAAATAAAAGATTAGGTTTGAAATATTTGAAAAGTAAAGTGTGCTCCTTTTGTCATATGCCAAAAGTAAAAGATTAGGTTTGAATTTTTTGAAAAATGAATGATGTTGTCTTTGACAATTGAAAAAGAAGAACCTTTTATTTGAATTTTTTGAAAAAGTGAATGATATTGTCTTTGACATGTGAATTTTTTTAAATTTGAATATGAAGTCTCATATGCCTATAAATAGATCATTTAAGAGCTTCACATTCACAACACCAAGAGCATACAACATTCATTCAAAGCTTTCATTCTCTCTTCTCTAAGTATTGAGGCTTAATCCTTGTTCATTTTGATAGATATAGTTTGTGCTGTATTGTTCTTATTTCACTCATTGAGGAGTGTTTTCTGATAACCTACCAACTATCGGCTCTTGTATCAGTAAAATGGTGTGTATAATCTTTGTGCGTGTAGAAAATATTCTACACAGAGAATAGTTGAATCACTACGTGTAAGGTGATTGCAAGTGTAGAGGGTGTTCTATACTGATCCTTTGTAGCGGTGTTATTCAAAGGTATAACAGGTTTCTATCTCCACCTGAAAGAGGTTAAATAGTGAACTAGTGGATCCTCAAGGGGTAGCTTAAGGCGAAGACGTAGGTAGTGGGGCCGAATCTCGTTAACATACTGAGTTTGCTTCTCTCTTACCCTTACTCTTTATATTTATTACTGTTTCGTATTTTGTTTATATTTTATATTGTATATTTAATTTATAATTGTTATTTTTTTTTAAATACAACTCAATTTATCTCCCCTCTTGTGTTAGTCATCTGGGCAACATAAGGCTATCATTATTCGTGTCATTTATTACTGAGGAAGATACTCTCCTCATTTCAACTTGGCTTAATGTTAGTATAGATTCCGTACAGGGGACTAACCAAACCTCTACACAATTGTGGAGTAGAATTTATGATTACTACTCCACTTATAAAAAACCTAATAGTCAAGAACGATCTATGCCCTCTTTGACCAATCGGTGGTCAACCATTTAAAAGTGTGTCAATAAATTTTGTGACTCTATGGCCCAAGTTGAAGGAATGCATCCAAGCGGTGCAACCGAGCTAGACAAGGTATAATTGTTTATTTTGTTATGTGTAAATTATTTCAGATTTGTCCTACTAATTGTTCCATTATTTTGTAGATTGACAAAACAAAAATTTTGTACCGAGAGACCCAAAAAACCAACTTCAATTTGGATCATTGTTGGAATCTTTTAAGGAACCAACCGAAATGGCAAACATACATGGAGACCATAAGAAGAAGAGACAATGTCTTATGTTCAGGTAGTACTCCAAAATCAATACAATTGGGGGACCCAATGGAAAATGTGCCCATGGAGTGTGAGAGACCTTTGGGGAAAAAAGCTGAAAAAGAAAGAAAGAAAAAAAAAGAAAAAGTAAGGAAAGAGAAGATAAAGAATTTAATGACGCATTAAGGGAAATGACAAATGATAGGAAGATTCTATTGTTGGAGAGAAAAGAAAGCATAATGAGGTTAGAAAACCACAATTCTGAGTTATTGGCTATTAAGAAGAAAAAGGTTGAAATGGAAATTAAGGCTCGAGAAGAAAGATCTATAATATTAGTTTAAAAGAAGATGAAAAATGATATGAAAATTATGAAATTGGATATTGATTCCATGAATTCTGTGTAGTAAGAGTATTTCCATAATTTTTAAATGGAATTTATTGAGGAACAAATCAAGAAATAAAGCCATATCTCGTACATAATTGTATGCTTTTTTTTGTGCAATTTTATATATATATATATATATTTTTACTGTGATGACATATTTTGGATATTTATATACTGCTAGTTGCTATGAACACTAAACCCTTTTTTGTACCTCTATATGAGCCTTTTATTTTGTTGGTGGTTGGTGATGGGTGGGAACATTTTTTTAGGTGAATTTTGTTTTTGGTGGGATATTGTTGTACTACTTGCTGCTTGCTGGTGCTGGAGCCACCGGAGGACCCAATGGCAAGACTATTTTTGTTGTTGCTGAAGGGTGCTGGAGCCACTGGAGGACTTGTTGGTGGTTGGTGGTTGCTGTTTTCTAGTTGCTGAATTTGTTGGTTGCTGATAAAGTGAATTTGTATTGTAATAAATTTGTATCAAAATCAACTTTTTGAAACTTGTATTAAGTTGATTTTGATACATAGAATCAGTCACATGTAAGTTTTGAAGTTGATATTAGTCAAATGTAAATTCTGAAGTTGATATTAGTCTCATCGCTTAATCTGAGTACATGTTAATATGTGATGTTTGGTGTATATTGGGTTGGTGGGAAAGATTCACTTGGCCGGTCGTGGTCTATGGTTGTAACAGATTTTTCTTTTTCTATGAAAGCTTGATTGATACTCCTTAAATTTGATAAATTTTATTATATATAGAATTGGTAAATTTGGATGCATGAAACTAGGTATGGATGCATGAAATAATCTTCATTATTTCATTCTACAGGTTCAGTGGCATAGCAATTTCCATGTAATGGGTATTGATTGCATATATACTGATTGTATGTATAAACCAGTACATGGAAATTGTACTTTAAAAAAAAAAGGCAAAAGAAAAATGATAATATTTTATTATTATTTTGTTTTAAATATGCATAAACCAATGTAGAAGTTTTGTTGAAATGACAAAATAAATATATAAAAGAGATGATTTTATATATGCATATATATAGACCAATGTAGATACTCTAAGCACCAAAAACTAGCCGGCCTCAGCAGGCAGATGCATGGAAATGAAAGTTAACAAAAAGCAACAAAATTTGCAAGCACCTGCGGTAGACGTCGTAGGCATTTCTTCTTTCTGATTTGGATCCCTAGAAGTTTTTGACTGAATTTGAGAATTTAGAGTGAAAAATAAATAGACATATATATATGAAGTGGACTTCACAGCATGCATTTATATATGATTGTCCAAGTAAATTTGTAGAATAATATTAAATATTTAAACGAGGTTTATTCGATGTGTCTATCTCTTTCTCATCACTTTATACCTCTAATTAATTTTGTAAAAAAAAGGTTTCCAAAGCCGTTGGCTAAAATTATATTGGCCGTGCGCTCTCCCACTCTTGGATATTCATGATCAGATGTTTTAATAACTAAACTTATATAATTGACCACATAAAATATATATGTATTGAAACGAATATGACACATTTATCAATCACTAATAATTGGGATCGAACAATATTAATAATGATGCTAATGATCATCTGTACAAAGGGATGGACTTTAATTTACTTATTGTAAGCAAAAGATATGAGTTGAAATAATAGTTGAAAATTAAATAAAATATTAATAAAATATATTTTTTTAATTTGATTGTTTTTTTGAAATTTAGAAAAATTGAATTATTTATTTTATTTTATATGAGAAATTGAAAAAATTAAAATAATAAAATGAGATGAGATGAAAATTTGAAAAACTTGGACACTGACGGTGAAAGCAAACTTGTGCTGAGATTGAGAATAAAATTATGATCTTACAACTGGCATGAGGCTTTCATTTGGGGGCCAGAATCTTACATGAATTTTTAGGCAGAAAACTTATATACAGAGAATGCAGCTATATGCATGTGCCGTCCAGCAAGATTTGAGCCAAAAAGCTTTCCTCACTCTGTAAAAATTAAAGTCTCTGTCAAGGTGATCCGCTTTGGTCTTATCTTTTCTTTTCTTTTTAATTTATTTAGAAGCAAAAGAATTGTATATTTCTAAGAACTTTGATGAAAATTTCTCTAACAAAATGTAAAAATTTACAACGGTTTGTGAAATCAAGTCGTAAGAGACATCCAACTCTAGCCCTGCAAATTTTAATGACAGGTCATCATGCATGGCAACCCTCTTAACTAAAATTCTTCATCACCATGATGCAGTTGTAAACATTTCGAAAGTTGAAAAATTAACGATTTCAAAATTGTTGAAGAATCTTGAGGTGACCTGCATGCATGTAGGCGAACTCAGTGAAGGTTTTAACAAAAATTGTACCCCTTGGATTGAAGAAGGGTATCTTCCAACATCTGTATCACCTTACCCTATGGAGGGCCGGTCAGAGAGATTAGCCTGAATGCACCACAAACTCGTGAATGTTGTAAATTAAGTGAAAAAAAAAGGTAGTAAACGTAGTTTTTCACAATTCTGATCCTACAATGCCCCTACCTTGTTTGGAATCCATTGTTTTCCAACAAAGAAGGTTTCTTGCACAGTACCACTCCTAAAATAGAAATGTCAACACGATCACATGATCATTCAAAAAACCTGCATCCTATGATGCAATTCTATACATTTTATGTGTTGGAATTTATGATTATGAAGTAATACCGGTGGAAGAATCATGTTGAGCCGACCTCGTAGGAGAGTTTAGGAAAGGTTTTGGTGGAAATTGAGGTAATTGAAAGTTGCATTCTAACATCTCTATCACCTTACCCATTGATGGCCGATCTGAAGGATTGGTTTGAATGCACCACAAACTCACCATTATCATCCTTTTTATCATGTTGTCTTGATCATCATTTGTAATATCCCCAAAAGTATCATAAGTCTCACCCTTTTCAAGTTTGTCATAAATCCAGTTAGGAAAATAATTTTCACTGCTATGAGAGAGTACCCCATCATCAAGATTTTTCCTTCCCGCAACCATTTCAAGAACCAACATGCCATAACTGTAGACATCAGACTTGTGAGACACTCCGCCAAAGTATCGACTAAATACTTCAGGTGCAATATATCCTGCAGTTCCTCTCATGCCCGTCATTGACACAATACTGATCTCTTTTGTTTTGCATAGTTTAGCGAGACCAAAATCAGAGATTTTTGGGCACAAATTCTCATCCAATAGTATATTGTGAGGTTTTATGTCAAAATGCAGAATCCTAGTCCTACAACCTCGATGTAAATATTCTAGTCCTCGAGCAATGCCAATTGCAATTTGGAACATGATCTTGCTGTCCAAGTAACGATTTGTGATTGAAGATCCTTTCTCATTTATGAACTTATCAAGAGATCCATTTTGCACAAATTCATAGATTAGAGCTCTTTTAGTTCTCTCATAGCAAAAACCCAAAAGCGTGACTATATTGACATGTGATGTTCTACTAATACTAGCCACTTCGTTTATAAATTCTTCTCCATTACCTTTGGACTCGCCCAAGACTTTCACTGCCACAATACGCCCATCAAGTAGTTCCCCTTTGTATACAACACCATATCCTCCTTGTCCTACTTTATTTTTGAATGAGTTGGTCAGTTTCTTCACATCTGAATAAGTATATCTCTTCGGGGCCATTGATCCAAAATTCCTTAGGATTTCCTCCGCATTGAAATGATCATTCTCTGCATCTCTGTTCCACCAGACCATTGAATTACTTGATAAGCATCCTCCGATCTTAACGCTGTAGGTAGCTTCCTCTGCTCGTTTTTTCTTCTGTTGCCCAATGGAAAAGATCCAGAAACCTAGGAAAATGCCAACAATGCCCGCACCACCTATGCCAATGCCTGAAGATGAAACGAGAGTTCACTTAAATTTTCATCTTTACATTACTGACCTCAATGAAAACATGCGGTATGGTTCTAACACCATAAAATATTACCTATTCTAAGTGTTACTTCATTCTTCTTGCCTGCAATGGTTAAAAAAACAGAATGTCAACAAAAATGAAACACACGAACAGATATTGTAGAAGAACACCTTTAACCAACCCCCCATTTTTTTTCATTGAAGACTTGGAAACCATAAAGTCATGACAACTACGTACTCTTCGATCAAAAATCAATTCTTGATGCCTGCATGCGGTTCGTTTTGTCAAATACCCCTAGAATCATTCGTCGCCATTGTTAATACCATATAGCTGGCTAATAATTAACTACTACGTATGCATTAACCAGAAAAATATTAAATTAAATTTAAAAAAATATCCCGTGCATGCAAGGTACACGCGATGCAAGGAAATTGTCATATGTTTCCATGTCAAAGGATTGCCATCCTAATAAAAAGAGATGTGGAAGTCTATGCACAAATCAAGTTGGAGTTTTGAATTGAACCTAGTCTTTGTCGTTGGTGCAAGAAATTAATTAAAGGACTTGGATATATATTTGAATTGAAGACCAATAATATATATAGGAGTTAGAAGAATTTGATGGGGGTTTAATTTCTAATGAGATTGGGAAAAACTTTTGCACCTTTTTTTTTAAGTCTCATATTTTAACTAGAACACCAAAATGGACAAATTGACTTGATAAGACCAATAATATATATAGGAGGATGGAGTGTAATAGTACCTCTCTTTTTCAGAATAGAGGTCGCCCAGTTCTGTTTTAACAGAACGATTTCTCTATTGACTGTTGTTATGAAAGAGTTCATAGAACTTAAGACAATATCCGTCACAAAGTAATTTGTGGGCGGAAGAGCCTCTAATAGATGAGTAGTCTGGCTAGTAATTTGGATTTTTTCCCTGTATTGATTAGTCATGATCACAGTTGTAACTTCGGTTTCATTGAATGATATGAAGTCTATTTCAAAAAAAAAAACATTAAATAATTGATATATTATTAATTCTTTATATGAGAAGTACTACAATCATTAAGAGATCACACACAAGTTGATGTACATAAGTTCATGCGATACGTTAGATATATTTTATAATAAAAATAATTTTACAATCTAACATACCATATTAAGTTACGTTGATTTGTGAGTTTACTTTTGTAGAGCTTTTTTATGACTAAAACATTTATTTATTTTTATCTATCTTCCAATCATTTTATGCAACATGATAATGAAAAAATGATAGTTCAAAAACTTATGAACAGAATTTTAGAGATCTTGAAAATTGTACTCCATTTTAAACCTAGCTAACACAAAATGGCTTATAGTGCAATTGCACATGATAATTGCTGCTAGATGATGTTTGTGTCTAAGGTGAAGATCAGTGCATGTGCTAAAGATTAACCCAAGAAATCCCCCCAAAAGAGATCCAACTAAAATATCACTCTATGTCTAGTTAAAATTTTAACGGAAGAAATCCAAGTACCTACTTAGTTTCATCTATTTATTTACTTCGATCTTGTCCATGCATTATATCCTAATCTTTAACTAACTCGGACTCCGCATATATAATATTGTTCCCAGCTCCTACGTAGTTAGATTCAAACCCAAATCATCCATCAATTCCGTATTCAAGATCATCAATCAGTCCATCCTTGACCAGAAGAAATATTTATCTTCAAATTAACCTTATAAGTAATTAGCAATTAATTATCCGAATTAAGCTAGGCCTCATGGAATTCTGGAAGTAATGCCTCCCTCCGATTCTGTTAGAGAATACACGGCAGCACTCCAGTTCATCCATACAAGCCAGCTCAGAGCCCTCCAGTCAGCAAAGGCAAGATGTTTCTAGAATAAAATAAGTTGTAAATTCTGTTACTTAGTCTTAGCCTACGTGTATCAATTAGGTAGATTTTATTCCTTTTTTCTCCTTTCTGTTCTCTTTATATAGATGGTACTGTACATTGTAACTTTACCGAATATATAGAAATTCATTCTTCCTATGGAAGCTTCCTCTTCGATTCTCCATTCCTTCAAAACTGTTATGGTATCAAGAGCCATCCATGGCCTCCGAAAACACTGAATCATCCGAAAACACTGAATCCTCTGAGAACACTGAATCAGCAAACCAAGTTAGTCTCTCCAACCGAGAACAGATCCCTGAGGAATCCCAGGCTGCTCTCACTCCTGCGCAATATCATCAGCTCATTGCTTTGCTCCAATCTCAGACTACACAGCAAGCTGCTCCACCCAACTCTAGTTCTGTCAGCAATATGTCTGGTATTTCTTCTTGTTTCTCTGTGTCTCACTCTCAACTGCCATCATCACATATTACTCCATGGATTATTGACACGGGTGCAACAAATCACATGATCTGTTGTCCCTCACTTTATACCTCACTTCCCACCAAAGTTAATTTTCAAGTCCGCTTTCCAAATGGTAACCATGCAGCTGTTACTCACAAAGGATCTGTCCAGCTCAACCATAATCTTGTTCTCAAGAATGTTTTATGCATCCCTTCTTTTCAATTTAATCTCCTTTCAGCAAAGAAATTAACTCACGACCTTAACTGCTGCTTGGTATTTTTTACCAATGAATGTTATGTGCAGGACCTTATATCTTGGAGCACGATTGGGAGGGGTGAGGCTCAAAATGGTTTATACCATCTCCAGTTGACAGATGTATCTCCCACTGCCCTATCTTCCATCCTATCCCGCTTCCCACAAACACCTACATCTATTTCCGCTTCTGTTATTTCTGATTATAGTTTATGGCATTGTAGAATGGGTCATTAATCGGACTCACGATTATCTTTGTTAAAGCCATATATACCAAGTTTCAAACTTATGAATAAAAATGCTCATTGTTCTACTTGTCATTTTTCCAAGCATCACCGTTTACCTTTCCCTCTTAGTTCTACCCGTGCATTGAAACCATTTGATCTTATCCATTGTGACATTTGGGGTCCTTGTTCTCCAATGGCACATGATAAATCCAAATATTTTCTCACAATCATTGATGACTTCTCAAGATCAACATGGGTTTATTTAATGAACAATAAAGCCCAAACCAGAACTTTTCTTCAATCTTTTTGCTCCTTAGTTGAAACACAATTTCACACTAAAATCAAAATACTTCGGTCTGATAATGGATATGAGTTTGCCATGACCAACTTTTACCTTCAACAAGGAATAATCCATCAAAAAAGCTGTGTTGAGAGTCCTCAACAAAATGGCATTGTTGAACGAAAACACCAACACCTTTTAAATGTTGCCCGGGCCTTAAGATTTCAATCTGGCATTCCCACAACTTTTTGGAATGAATGCATCTTAACTGCCACATATCTTATCAACAGAACACCTTCACCTAACTTGGATAATTTGACACCATATGAACTTCTTTTCATAATCAAACCATCATACATTCATCTCAGAACCTTCGGCTGTCTTTGTTATGCCTCCACCTTGAAAAACAATCGTCACAAATTTGATTCACGAGCAAAAGCATGCATCCTTCTCGGATATCCTTTTGGCATCAAGGGATACCGGCTACTTGATTTAGAAAGTAAATCTGTTTTTCATTCCAGAGATGTCATTTTTTATGAAAATATTTTTCCCTACAAAAATGTCATTCCTACTTCACAAATCCCTTCATTCCCCTCCCTCGGTATAGCCAATATTCCTCACACTCAGCATGTTCCAGATCCCACAGCAGCACTACCACCACACTTTCGGTCTGTTTCCATTCCACATGACCAACCTTCCACTCCACATCTTCCACATGCCCCTCTGTCCCAGCCCCTACCTAATTCCACAAATCACACAAATTCCACACATTCTGACCCTCCAACAGATCCCACGGCAGCTTCTCCAGTTCCATCTACTTCCTCTCCTTTACCTACTGATGTTTCTTCGCCACCTGTTCTCAGACGCTCAAACAAAACCAGCAAACCTCCCTCTTACCTTCATGATTACTACTGTCAACAGGTTACCATGCCCACTACTTCCCCATCAAGCTTCAAGGTAAAAGGTAACTCATCTTCTTCTCATCCTTATTCTATTAACTCGGTTTTGTGTCATGATAAACTCTCATCCAAACATGCTGTTTTTGCCACATCCATCCTTAATCACATTGAACCACACACTTATGCACAAGCTGTGAAAAGTCCAGATTGGTGCAAAGCAATGGATAGTGAAATTGCTGCTTTGGAATTAAACAAGACTTGGGATGTCATTGATCTGCCTATTGGAAAGAAAGCTATTGGTTCTAAGTGGGTCTACAAGCTTAAATACAATTCGGATGGCACTATTGAAAGGCACAAGGCTCGCTTAGTTGCCAAAGGATATACTCAAGAGGAGGGACTCGATTATCATGAGACTTTTTCACCCGTTGCAAAGCTGGTCACAGTCAAAACTCTTTTAGCCGTTGCTGCTATTAAAGGTTGGATTCTCCAACAATTCGACGTTAACAATGCTTTCCTCCATGGGGATTTGGATGAAGAAGTCTACATGAAGCCACCTCCTGGCTATTCTATTCAAGACCCCCACAAAGTTTGCAAGTTGAACAAAAGTTTATACGGCCTTAAACAGGCTTCTCGACAGTGGTATGCAAAATTTTCCTCTTCTTTGTTACATTTTGGTTTTACTCAATCCCGTGCTGATTATAGTCTCTTTACAAAAGGGTGTGGTTCATCCTTTATAGTATTACTTGTATATGTTGATGATATAGTTGTGGCCTCCAACAATGCCCATGAAATTTCTGTTCTCAAAGTTTTTCTTGAGTCCCAATTCAAACTTAAAGATCTTGGTACTCTTAAATACTTTCTTGGTTTAGAGATAGCTAGGACTCCCAATGGTATCCAGTTATCTCAAAGGAAGTATGCCCTTGATATTCTTCATGATGCTGGTTTAATTGGTTGCAAGCCTAGCTTGATTCCTATGGATCCGAACATTAAGTTTAGCAAAGATGCAGGAAAGTTACTACCTGACCCTTCTAAATTTCGGAGACTTATTGGGCGCCTTCTTTACCTCAGTATCACACGGCCTGAACTGTCTTTCTCAGTTAATCTACTCAGCCAATACACGAGCTCTCCTTGTGTTCCACACCTACATGCAGCTCAGAAAATCCTGCGCTATGTGAAGAAGTCACCTGGCCAAGGGTTATTTTTTCCTGCCTCTTCTGTTTGCCAGCTCACTTCTTACTGTGATTCTGATTGGGCTTCATGCCCTGATACACGGAGGTCCACCACTGGTTATTGTGTCTTCCTTGGGCAGTCCCTCATCTCATGGAAATGCAAGAAACAAACAACTGTCTCCCGTAGCTCTGCTGAAGCCGAGTACCGTCCCATGGCTGCTGCAACATGTGAGCTTGTCTGGTTAAAGTATTTACTTAGTGATCTCATGGTTTCTCACCCACAGCCAGCTCTTTTACACTGTGACAGCAAGTCTGCACTCTACATTGCTTCAAATCCAGTTTTCCATGAACGGACAAAACACATTGAATTAGATTGTCATCTAATTCGAGAAAAAATTCAAGAAGGTATCATCACTACTACATACACACCATCTTCTTCTCAGCTGGCTGACATCCTTACTAAAGCTCTCCATTCTCCAGCTTTTTATTCCATTTTGCTCAAGATGGGAGTTATTGACATACACTCTCCATCTTGTGGGGGGGTGTTAGAGAATACACGGCAGCACTCCAGTTCATCCATACAGGCCAGCTCAGAGCCCTCCAGTCAGCAAAGGCAAGATGTTTCTAGAATAAAATAAGTTGTAAATTCTGTTACTTAGTCTTAGCCTACGTGTATCAATTAGGTAGATTTTATTCCTTTTTTCTCCTTTCTGTTCTCTTTATATAGATGGTACTGTACATTGTAACTTTACCGAATATATAGAAATTCATTCTTCCTATGGAAGCTTCCTCTTCGATTCTCCATTCCTTCAAAACTGTTAGATTCTCCTCAAAACAATAACAATCATCATCATATAATCGTCACCGTGGATGCTCATGGACGTTTCGCATATAGGATTTAAGACTTTATATCCGCGCCCAGACAAAAAGTTCGGAGTTTTTCCTAAATGTTTGATCTTAATTTCTTAATCCTCCGATTTCACTCACAACAATAATAATCATCATCATATAACCGGATGCTCATGGATGTTTCGCATATGGGATTTTAAGACTATATATACGCGCCGCCCAGCAAACGAGTTCGGAGTTTTTCCTAAATGTTTGATCTTAATTTCTGAATCCTCTGGTCTTGAGAAATTTTCTTGATTTATTCATTCAAGCAGTACGAGAAAGGGAAAAATGAAAAAGGAAAAGGTAGCTACCAATCAAATAAATTAACTAATGAAATGGATACTTACCATCTGATCCACACGTTTCTGGAAAAGACCCAGTTTTACAGAGGCAAGCGAAAGCATTCGTGCTGATGTTGAACCCACACTGCCCACCGGACCCATTACATCTATCGCACAAGCTGTTATTTGCATTCCACCCCACCGTGAAGCCACCATCAATAGCTTCCTTCAGTGCGTCTTCAGTAGTTAAATTACTGACTGCTTCAGTACTTACTGGAACGTTAACGTTGTTCTCGCACAACCCCAATAAGCTATTAATCGTGCTTGCAGTCGAGGAGCTGGAATAGTAATTGGTAAAGCCCTTAGCGTCTCCGGCACAAGTAAACGAGAAACCATCCGCCGGCTGAGGTAGAAGAGGTGATATTGAAATAATAGGGCAGTGGTAGTAGAGCGTCAGGTTGGTGGTAGCAGCAGTAGTACGAGAAAAGAGGGTACTGCTATCTGTGGTGGTATTATCGTAAGTGGCAGGACAGGTCGTGTTCCAGTAATCCAATCTAGCAATCCTGAGACTTCGCGCCGCCGCCGCGCCATTGATTTCAAGGACTCGGTAAAACATGTCCGCGACATTAAGCTGCGGGGCATCGCCGCTGCAGTTCAACTCGAAAGCCGGGTGCCCACAATATTCAGACCGATTTGGTGATCCCCAGAAAGGATAACCGAGGCCCGAAATACCCGCACATGAAAAGGTTTCGCTGCAGTTGAGGTACTGCTCATCTTCAGCAGCGTGCACAGATGGTACTGGAAATTGGACTAAGGTACTTAATGCTATTACGATGAAGAAGAAAGTGGCCGAAGCTGGGAAGAGATCATGGGTATGCATTTTGAGAGAGAGAAGATCGAGAGAGATTGGAAGCAAGCGTATAGAAAAGGAATTAAGGAGGTGGGGATGTGTGGCTTTCCAATTCCTATCAGGCATCATAAGATAAGGAAATTAGTGGCTTTTGACAAAATGAATTCATGGGATGGGAGGTTGAAATTTTCAAAAGAGATGCTTCTATTGGAATATTACCAGCTCGATTGTCAATCCACAAATTGGGCGACATAGTTGCAATATAAGCATACCCTGCAAAAAATCTCGATCTTCTAGAGATTTTATTTATTTATTTATATAATACTTATTAAGTTAACATGACTAGGAAGTTCTGTAAACATTTTGAACTCATTTACCGAGTCAGACATAGCAGCAGACAGCCGCCCCCATAAACAATTTAATGATCATGACCAGCCCAACTCTTAAGTTTTTTAACATAATTTAACCACTGCATCTAAAATAAATAAATAAATAAATATATATATATATATATCAAAGTCATAAAGGTACGTAGGAGGACTTGATGACTCCCATTTTAAGTCTTATTATTCCAGCTTTTTCAGTTTTCAATTCAAGCCTATAGAGCTACTGATCAAACTCGTGGTGCTGAATTTTCATTTTTTCCCCATTGAACCACCAATTTCTATACTGGCCTCTACGCGTACTCATGAAGTCCAATATCACTGCTATACATGCCAATATCACTACGTCACTACAAGAAATTACGGTTTTTTCAGCGATTTTTATTTTGTTGTAAATAAAAACGCTGCAAAAAATAAGTATTAGCAGCGATTTAATTTTCATCGCTGCATATGAATCCCGACTTTACAATTAATAAGGAGCGGCTGTTTTGGCAGTTAATTGCAGCACTTTTCGAGTTATTACAGCGATTATTTTCTTTGAAAAAATAAAAAACATGTTGCAACAAGCTAACTATCGTTGCAATATCGTTTTGGGCGCCAAACTCACGAATTGTTTTATTTTCCCCCGTAGAACCTAGTCATTCCGATTACTTTCCCTCACAGTGAATTTCTCTCTTCATCCCCATCCCGAGTACATACCATCGTTGTCATACCCAACCCGCACGGCTTGACCAGTATCGGGAATCCCCACCCAAGCTTGTGCAAATCCTCCATTTTGTTAGCCTTCTCAGCGGAAGTGTTGGAACGTCGTCTTCCAATCCCCTTACAACTGGGTGCCCTGCAGCGATTGGGGATTTGAAGCATTTGGTTTTTCAACCATTTTGAGCAAATCAAAGGTGGAGATTTGTGGTGATGACTCTTGTTTACCTTCCGCCATCACAGGTATGGTTGCAACGATTTATGGTATCTCTTCCCCTTCATCCATTATTGTTGCAGTGTAAAAAATTGCCATTTTTTGGTAGATTAATTTCTAGGTTTTTGAGTCTGCAATCATGAATTTTTGTTCACGAGATTTTGATTATATACCTGCATTTTGTGGATGTGTTGATGTGGGTTTAGCTTTCTAGGTATCCTCATGTAATTTGTTTGGCATATTGTGGGTTTTGGGTGGCCCAGGTCGAATGTATGGAAGCTTTCGAGTGTCTACTTGGGTCGTTTGCATCATGCGGCTTATTAGATATCACAATCTCAATATCAAGTCTGTCACACAGGAGACCAACAACACACGCACAGCACAACAATCATGTCCACTAGAATATGCACTACAGATTTCGTATGAGATTGCTACTCTCTGTTGTGCCCTATAACCAACAGAGAGTCTTTTTGATTGTTCTATAAAGTCTATATATAGACTTTGATTCTATAAGGAACTTGAATGGAAGAATCCTTGTCCAATTCCATTGTCTTCACACGGCTCTCAATTAATGGTTTTTTTTTTTTTTTTTTGTTTTTGGGAAAAAAGAAGAAGAGTGGTCATGAAGATTTAAGGGTATAGGTTGACTTCATTATAACCTAAAATGCAATCTGAGGCTCTCTGCCTCTCTGCACAACTCACATTAATTTAAATACATTTGAACCAGTTGTTGCTGAAGGTACATAACCATGCAACCTCCATTGACTTGGAAATTATTCTTGAGAGCAACGTTGTGGATCAGTCTTCTTATCATTTGGATAAAGTCAGACCCTTGATCAATTCCAGACACACCCATATACATAGTTACTTTTATTTACTTGCAGCAATTTACTTGAAAAATGATAAGCATATCAATATTGCTAATTAGCAGGGAATGGTTTTTTTTTTTGTTTTTTGTTTTTGTTTACCAAGGGTAATATTTGATTGATATTAGGTAGAAAAAGTCATTATAGATTTTATATTTATTAATAACATGGATGGTGTAACTGGTGTGCCGGACCATTTCTCTGCTTTATGATGTCTTTTTTGGGCTTATTTTTAATTGGAGAGATGACAATGTGACTCTACCTAGAGACCTTTTCCCCAACATTTATGTGTGTGTGAAAATATTGCACAATCCACTTTTGACAGCTTTTGCTAATTAATGTTGGGTTAGCCACTTAAACAATTAGGGTCACAATTGATGCCTAACCTTAAGCTGTAATAAAAATCTAACCCATCTCATTATATTAAAACCATTTCATGTCCAGCAAGCTGTTTTCCTGAATAATAGTGATTCTTAAAATGTTGGGTAAAAATTAGAAGGCTAGGAGGTTGGACAAAGGCTTTAATGGGGGCATGGATATGTTGTATGTTGTCCATACATGCATGATGGTCAAAGCTGGCATGTAGTACATGAAGCTAAACTTTGAGTTCAATCCCTATTTGGGGATGTCAAAGAATAAATCTCATATTACTGCAATGAATACCCAGAAACAACCAAAATAAAATATTTTTATTCCATTGAGAACCAAACTGTCCATGAGGAGTTTCCTAAAGTTTTTTTTTTTTTTTCAGATTAATACTTTGGTTTTAATGCAGATTGAGAGTGGAATTTACTAATAGATATATTTATTGATTTGTGGGAGTCAATGTTGTCTTATATCTTCTTGTGATATACTCTATTTGGCATGTATCATAAGGTATTTACACAACAACCAAGATTCTCTTTCTGTTTTTGTTTTTTTTTTTTTTTGTGAAAACTGTTTGTTTGTTTGTTTTTCCTTATCTAATCTCTTTTCATGCCTGTTAATTTGAATGAATATTAATGCTTGTGGGGACTCAAACTCAAAAACAAAGTTATGTCCAATGAATGTGTTAGATGGCAAGGAAAACAAAACTAGTATATATTAAATATATACTATGCAGATCACTTAACACTCCCATGCAGTAAGAAGCTGCCACTGACAGGGTCAAATAATATTTGACATTTGACACTGTTGGTTATCTCATCCCATTAGAATATTAGAAGAGCTTCCACCCATCGATATTTACTACAATCTGCAGTGAGTTTATCTGTTTTTTAAACAATAAGGTTCATGCCTTCCAAGTTCTCTACATGTGTTTAACATTTATTTTATATTTCAATTTACTAAAACTTATAAAGAAATTGTCTAAGAAAGAGAAGTGGCCTTCCGCTTGTGTTTTCTGCATTCTACTACCCTTTGGTTCTGCTTGCACTACAAACTTCATTTGTTGTGTGGTTCTGTTTCAGTGCAGTGGCATTTTAGTGCACATAACAGTTGTGGTTCTGTTTTGTGCATCTGAGTTTACTTGCTTTTCTGTGCATCTGTGTTATGGGGTCTGTTTTGTGCATATTAAATTGTGGGTATGGGTTGGTTTGTCAATTATTTTGGTGTTGTTTAAAATACACTGCTACCATGCCATGGAATTGTGGTTCTGAGTTATGGTTCCAGTGCATGATAGCAGCTTTGGTAATGAAATTTGTATAAAAGTTTTTTGATTGAAAATAGGATTTCACAAACATTAGCCTGATCAAGCTGCAAGTTAATTAACATAGCTACAAGTTAACTAATCGTTTGCAGTGGCAAACGAAAGCATTCGTGCTGGTGTTGAACCCACACTGCCCACCCGAAACTTCACATCCATCGCACCTGCTATCATTTGCATTCCACCCCAACGTGAAGCCCCCATCAATAGCTTCACTCAGTGCAGCTTGGGTAGATAGGTTGCCTGATACTGCTGATTGCATA
This sequence comes from Carya illinoinensis, assembly GCF_018687715.1. NCBI lineage: Eukaryota > Viridiplantae > Streptophyta > Magnoliopsida > Fagales > Juglandaceae > Carya > Carya illinoinensis. The sequence continues at coordinate 3,658,600 of NC_056755.1, read as the reverse complement.
ACTGGAACTTCAACGTTATTGTACACGCAGTCCTCATTGGACCTCTTGTAGTAATTGGTAAAGCTGTTACCATTTCTGGTGCAAGTAAACTGAAAGCTATCCGGCTGCACTGGAATGATATACATACTACCGCACTCGTAGTAGAGCTCAACGTTCGTAGTATCTGGAGTGAAAGAAAAGAGGGCGAAATTAATGGTGGAATTAGCGTAACTGTCGGGACAGATCGTGTTCCAGTAATCCGCTCTAACAACCTTGAGAATCCGTGACGAATAATTGATTTCAAGGACTCGGTAATACCTGTCCGTGATATAGAGCTGTGGGGCATCGCCGCTGCAGTTCAACTCGAAACCTGGGTGACCACAGTATTCTGGCCTATTTGATCCCCAGAAAGGATAACCCTGCAGGTTAAGGAAACTGGAACATGCAAAGGGTGCGCTGCATTCGAGGTACAGCGCATCATCAATGGCGTGCAGAGGTGGTGGGAATTTGATTAAGGTTATTGCCATTATTATGAAGAAGAAAGTGGTTAGAGGTGGGAAGAGATGGGTATGCATTTTGAGACACAGAAAGAGAGGGATCAGGAAATAATCGTATAGGAAAAGAAAGAAGTAGGACTACTGCGATGGAAGATCATGTAATCCCCTTACATACCGTATACGGAGAGTCGTCAAATCATAAATTCACCAAATATTGAGAGAAACCTTACATGAATTATCAGGCAGAAAACTTAAATAAAAAGAATGCAGCTATGCATATCCATGTGCCGTCCAGCAAGAAATAAGCCAAGGCTTATTGATAGAGTTTATTAATTTGGACCTTTTGAAAGAATTTCCACGAGCATTAAAAGCTTTCCACACACTGTAAATATTAAAGTCTCTGTCAAGGTGATCCTACTACAGCCCTCCTTATTTGGGATCCAATTTTTTCGAATAATTTTATATATAACTGTGAAGTGTATAAACGTCGCATAATTATTTTAAAAAGACTGAAATTTATTATTAAAAAATTAATTTTTTATATAAATTCTATTATTTATTTATTTTTTTCAAATCAATTACGCGGCAGTTATACAATTTACAGTTATAAATATATTTTCTCTTTCTTTTTCAACATTAAGATTTCTTGTAAAGTACCAGTCCTCACAAGTAAGATTTCTTGTAAAGTACCAGTCCTCAAATCGAAATGTCAACACAATCACTTGATGCAATTCTATCCATTTTAGGTACTGTTGGAGTTTTATGATTACGAAGTAGTACTGGAGGAAGAATCATGTTGAGCCGACTCGTAGGAGAGCTCCTACAGGAAAGGTTTTGGCGGAAATTGAGATAATTGAAAGTTGCATTCTAACATCTCTATCACCTTATCCATTGATGGCCAATCCGAATGATTGGTCTGAATGCACCACAAACTCTCCATTATCATCCTTTTTATCATGTTGTCTGGATCATCATCTATAATATTCCCAGAAGTATTGTAAGTCTCACCCTTTTCAAGTTTGTCATAAATCCAGTTAGTAGTGCCCAAACACAAAGTTTGTCATAAATCCAGTTAGTAGTGCCCAAACACAGCTAAAGTAATCCAGACAGTTAGTACAAAGCACTCCCAAGGGCAAGGCCAAGAACAGCATGTGCTTGAAACATTAGCTTAGACTAGGAGAACAACCAACAGCTATGGATTGAGGCATCCTAGTCGCATAGATCGATGCATATTCCAATAATTTTAGGTAAGGAAAATGCTTCTGATCTACCGAGAGAAAAATTTGGAGATATATGAGTATTTTGTATCAAATTTGTGATTATCACAAAATCTTACAATTTCCATTTGCCTACAACTTGAGGATATTGGAAAAAAAACAAAATTGAGGACATTTGAGATCAGTCGACGCACGAAATGTAATAATCTTATGGAAACAATTTTGATCATTCATACTATATTAATGTTTATGTTGAAGTGCCTAGTCAATGAAGTTAGATACGTACTATTCCGAGGCATTAATTTTCTTTTTTTAATAAATGTGGAAATTACTACACAAATCGAGTTGGAGTTTTGAATTCACACACTATGTACATATATTATAGTGCTTGTCGTGGGATCAATTAAAGCTGGAAAATGACTTTTTTTTTTTATTTTTAAGAAAATGACAGTATCTCAATTTTATTAATAGTCTTCACTTATAGCGGAGAAAAATTGCGGTTATAATGCAAACACATGAGATGTACAAAAAATCAAAATAAAACCAAATCCCATGCATAAAAGGAAAAAACCTAATAAACAGATACAAAATGTTCAGAAAGACAAACCAGTACAAAACACAAACCAAACCTAATACCTGCAAGAAAAAACCCCACATGCAAATTATGATAGGATATCAGATGAACTAAAAACAAAACGACGTACCTAAGATAGAATTACGAAATGCGCAGATAAGAAAGACCAATTCTATCAATTCTAAGAAGACCACGTACGTAACTGGCCGGGTAGCAGATGAGCACAATCATTGTGCCGGTCCATATCAGAACCCGTAGCACCTCTCTTAGCAAGGAAATCAGCCACAGTGTTGCCTTTACAATAAACATGACTTACACGATAATCCATGCATGCAGGAAAAGGACTTGGTAATGGGAATAGGATAAACTTTAGCGATTATTCTCGAAATCTCAATTGGTCTCGTCTTTATATAAATGAATACTTAGAAGGATTAATTGAGTCCGTCTACGGTCTAAGTAGTTAGCTTCATCAAGTCCATATCATCCATTACTTTTGTTGCCCAGATGACTAACACGAGCAGGGGTGAATTGAGTTGTATTAAAAAAAAAATAATTATAAATCACATATATAATATAAAATATAAACAAAATATGAAATAACAATAAATATAAAGAGTAAGGGTAAGAGAGAAGCAAACTCAGTATGTTAACGAGGTTCGGCCCCACTGCCTACGTCCTCGCCTCAAGCTACCCCTTGAGGATTCCCAAATTCACTATTCAACCTCCTTCAGGAGGAGATAGAAACCTATTACACCTTTGAACAACACCGCTACAAAGGATCCGTGTAGAACACCCTCTACACTTGCAATCACCTTACAAGTGGTGATTCAACTATTCCCCGTGTAGAATACTTTCTACACGCACAAGGGTTATACACACCATTTTTCTGATACAAAAGCTGATAGTGGGTAGGTTATCAGAAAACACTCCTCAATGAGTGAAATAAGAACAATACAGCGCAAACTATATCTCTCAAAATGAACAAGGATTAATGCTCAATGTTTAGAGAAGAGAGAATGAAAGCTTTGAATGAATGTTATATGCTCTTGGTGTTGTGAATGTGAAGCTCTCAAATGATCTATTTATAGACATATGAGACTTCATATTCAAATTTAAAAAGATTCACATGTCAAAGACAACATCATTCATTTTTTTTCAAAAAATTCAAATAAAAAGTTCTTCTTTTTCAATTGTCAAAGACAACATCATTCACTTTTTCAAAAAAATCAAACATAATCCTTTACTTTTGGCATATGAAAAAATGAGCACACTTTCCTTTTCAAAAAATTCAAACCTAATCTTTTACTTTTTGCATATGACAAAAGGAGCACACTTTCCTTTTCAAAAAATTCAAACCTAATCTTTTACTTTTTGTATAAGTCTAAAAAAGCATCAATCACTTTTGAAAATATTCAAATAAAACATGCACATGTGAAAGATGACAATCAATCATCTTTAATATTTTCAAAATTCAACCCTTTAATCAAGGCATGCACATGCAAAAGATGACAATCAATCATCTTTCAAAATTTTCAAATTTAATTTTCAAAAATATTCATGCACATGTGGAAAATGTATTTTAATGCTTTATGATAAAATATTAATTTTGAGCATTAATCCTAATTTTGAATTTTAAGAGATTTACAACATTACTCTATGACTTTAATGTGAACTTGTTTCCTTCTTGCTCATGCTTGGTTCTTTGATGTGCTTGATTCCATTGTGTGAACAACTTGAGATTGAAAGTCCTTTATTCTTTGAATTCATTTGTTATCATCAAAATCCATGTGTAGATTTATAATCACATGAAATTTGAAACCTTGAGTTCAACAATCTCCCCCTTTTTGATGATGACAAATACTTGATAGAACTTGAAACCTATATTAATACTTAAGCTCCCCCTGAAAATATGCGTTAGTTTTTCAAGCAAAAGTATAAATATAATTCCAAACATATATAACAAGTTTAGTAATTTAAACAATGTTAATGTTCTAGTCTAAAACTTCTCCCCCTTTTGGCATCATTAAAAAGGATCGGCAGCAAGTAAATGGACTGAAGAAAATGATGCGTTTAATAGTCACTGTAGATAGTTGAAAAAAGGAGCCGTCCGTGACCCGACAAGTGCGGCTGGAGATTTGAAAAAATTGCCTGATGTTGTTGACAAACGAGATTGAAGGCTCCGAGTTTCTAAAAATGTCATTTTCACCAATCAGGAAAAAAATACATTGCTCTTTGACTTGGATAATAGCTTGTCTTATTCTTTATGCTATCTCTATAAAATCAGTCCTGAAATTCATCCAATCCGCATCAAGTTTTCTTCTCATCTCTATAACTCATCTGCATTCCTTCAACATTCTCGTTTTAAGCCTTTTATTCTTTTCTCAATATCTCATTCTTCTAACATTTCTCTAGATCCATCCATGAGGCATTCTGCATCTTAACCTCCTGTTCTTTCTGTAGCTACCATTGGTGCCATGTTGCAGCAAGAAAATAATAATCTGACTAATAAGTCAGATTCTAATACTATTTATGACTTGGTGAGTCTTGGGACTCGCTACTCTTCCTCTATTGTGGCTTTTTCTCAGCCAAAAATCACGAAGTTGAAAAGCTCAAAGAACAAATTGTTGTACTTCAACGAATTTTTCAAGAGTCTCACACAAGGGAAGGAATCATTCGGCAGAAGAATAAACAGTTGAAATCTTTATTAGATTCTTCATTCCGCTTGCCGGTTCCCATGGATAAGAATGACATGATATTGTATGAAGAGAATGAGCGTCTCAAACATGAGGCTAAGAATCTCAAGTTTATGTAAAAGTATTTAAAAAATCTATCTCTATTTTTATTGACTCTGGTCTATCTTTTAAGAGATATTCATAGCATGCATCATACCTATTTCTCTTCTGATCATACATAATCTATCTTCTGGTAAAGGTTTTATGAAAATATCTGCTAACTGATCGTGTGTGTTTGTGAACTCTAATATTATATATCCTTTTTGCACATGATCTCGAAGAAAATGATACCTTATTTCAATATGCTTAGTTCTAGAATGTTGTATTGGGTTCTTTGAAATATTTATAGCACTTGTATTATCACATTTGATTGGAATGTGATTATACATGAGTTTAAAATCTTTAAGTTGTTGCTTCATGTAGAGAACTTGAGCACAACAATTACCCGCAGCAACATATTCTGCCTCAGCAGTAGATAGTGCAACAGAATTTTATTTTTTACTAAACCAGGAAACTAGTGCATGACCTAAGAAATGACATGCTCCACTAGTGCTTTTTCGATCTATTTTACAGCCAGCATAATCTGCATCTGTGTAACTGATTAGATCGAAAGATGTGTACTTAGGGTACCATAACCCTAGGTTAATTGTACCACTAAGATATCTAAAAATGCGCTTAACTGCAATTAAATGTGATTCTTTTGGAGATGATTGAAAGCGTGCACATAAGCACACACTAAACATAATATCTGGTCTACTGGCTGTTAAATATAATAAGCTACCAATCATACCTCGATATATCTTCAAGTCAACTGGTTTACCGGATTCATCTTTATCAAGTTTAGTTGATGGACTCATTGGTGTTCTAATTTCCTTAGTATTTTCCATCCCAAATTTCTTCAGTAATTCCTTAATATATTTTGATTGATTGATGAATGTCTCACTTTTTGCTTGCTTAATTTGTAATCCAAGAAAGAATGTAAGTTCTTCCATCATGCTCATCTCAAATTCTTCCTGCATAGTCTTAACAAAAACTTGACACATATTTTCATTAGTAGCACCGAATATTATATCATCAACATAAATCTGAATCAAAAGAATATCATCATTTTCATATTTAATGAAAAGAGTTGTGTCGATTTTTCCTCTTGAAAAGCCTTTTTCAATCAAGAAACCACTGAGTCTCTCGTACCAAGCTCTAGGAGCTTGTTTAAGTCCATATAATGCTTTTGTGAGTTTGAAAACATGATTTGGAGAAATATGATTTTCAAAACCTGGAGGTTGCTCAACATATACATCTTCATTTATAAAACCATTTAAGAAAGCACTTTTAACATCCATTTGAAAAAGTTTGAAATCTTTATAACAAGCATATGCAAGTAGCATTCGAATAGCTTCTAATCTTGCGACAGGTGCATATGTCTCATCATAATCGATTCCTTCTTCTTGATTAAAACCTTGGGCTACAAGTCGAGCCTTATTTCTAGTAATGACTCTGGACTCATCTTTCTTGTTTCTAAAAACTCATTTTGTTCCAATAATAGTATGATTTTTGGGTCTAGGAACAAGTGTCCAAACATCATTTCTTTCAAATTGATTCAACTCTTCTTGCATAGCTAGAATCCAAGATTCATCAAGAAGTGCGTCATCAATATTTTTGGGTTCAATTTGAGATAGAAAAGCAGTATGATTACAAATATTTCTAAGAGATGATCGAGTACTTACACCTTGTGAAGGTTCTCCCAAAATGTGTTCCACTGGATGATATTTCACAAATTTCCACTGTTTGGTTGCATCTTGTATTAAATTTTGATGATCTTTCCTAATGGCTCCATGTTGAACTTCCTCTATTGTTTTCTCTTTGTTGAGATTGAGACTCTCTGTATTATTTATACCTTCTGTTTCTTCATCAATAGATTTCTTGGAGAGTGGAGAATTAGATTCATCAAATACTACATGCATAGATTCTTGTACAGTCAAAGTCTTTTTATTGAATATTCTATAAGCTTTACTATTAGTAGAATACCCGAGAAAGATACCTTCATCAGATTTTGCATCAAACTTGCCTAAATTATCTCTGTCATTCAAAATAAAACATTTGCATCCAAATACATGAAAGTAACCAATGTTGGGCTTTTCCTCATTCCAAAACTCATAGGGGGTTTTATCTAACTTAGACTTTAGCATAACTCTATTTATAACATAACATGCAGTACTTACCGCTTCGGCCCAAAAAATAACTAGGCAAGTTGTTCTCATTGAGCATTGTTCTTGCCATCTCTTGAAGAGATCTATTTTTCCTCTCTACTATCCCATTTTGTTGAGGAGTTCAAGGAGCAGAAAAATTATGTACAAAACCGTTTTTATCACAAAATGTTTCAATATTTTTATTAACAAACTATTTTCCCCTATCACTTCGGATACTTGAAATAGTATAGCCCTTTTCATTTTGAATTCTCTTGCATAACTTGATAACGGCATTATGTGCCTCATCTTTATGAGCAAGAAAGATGACCCAAGTATATCTAGAGAAATCATCAACAATAACAAATGCATAATATTTTCCTCCTAAACTTGCAACTCTATTTGGTCCAAAAAGATCCATGTGTATCAGTTGCAATGGTTTAGTAGTGGAAATATGTTTCTTAGTTTTAAAAGAAGTTTTTGTTTGTTTACCAAATTGATATGCATCACAAATTTTGTCTTTAAGAAAATTTGTTTTTGGTAAACCTCTCACAAGATCATTTTTTGAAAGTTTGGAAATAAGTTCCATATTGGCATAACCTAATCTTCTATGCCATAGCCAACTAGTTTCATTTTGAGCTGAAAAGCAAATAGCATCTTATGAGATAATTTCTTCAAAATCGATTGTATAAACATTATTGTTTCTAAAAGCAATAAAACAAATATTACAATCATGATCATTTAAAATAATGCATTTATCCATTTTGAAAGTAACTGTAAATCCTTTATTACATAATTGACTTATGCTCAAAAGATTATGTTTTAAACCTTCAACAAATAGAACATCTTCAATTATGAGAGAAGATTCATTACCAATTTTACCTATTCCCACGATCTTCCCTTTCGAGTTGTCTCCAAATGTCACGTGTCCTTCTTCTTTAGATCTAAAATCAAAGAACTTAGTCTTGTCTCCCGTCATGTGTCTTGAACATCCACTATCTAAAAACCACTTATTTTTGCTTGTGGATGACTTCATGCATACCTATAAAAACAATTAAAATGATTTTCTTGGTACCCAAGTTCTTTAGGTCCTTTATTTATTAGTATTAGAATAAACAATATTTTTAGGTACCCATATGGCCCTAATAGTTATTGTATGATTTCTTTAAATAGGACAAGTATGATAATTATGACCATTTCTATTTAAAAAATTACAAATAGCATGTGACATATATGAAAAACTTGAATGATTATAATAATATCCTTTTTTAACAAAATTAGTTTTATGAAAAGAATTTTGAATATTAGTCTTTGATGTAGAATGATTATCAAAGAAATTTTTATAAGGTTTGTATTTTTGTTTTGGCATATATCCCAATCCTGCATTGTCAAAAACACATCTTTGACTATCAAGAAGTTTTTCAAAATTTCTTTTTTCATTCATAAAGTTTTCAACAATATTTTCTAAATCGGTTTTCTTCTTATTCAATTCAAGATTTTCATTTTTCAAAATAATATTTTCTTTTCTTAAAATTTCAATTTCGTTTGTTAAAGAAGAATTTTTCTTTTTCAAAGCAGTATACTTGATACCCAATTTTTTAAATTCCTCATAAATCTCTTCTAAAACATTTTGCATTTCTTCATATGAAGGATTTTCAATATTATCAAAATTTGTTACCTCAATGTCATCTTTAGCCATAAGATAAAAATTTGCTGATTCTTCATTGCTTGTTTCACTATCTGAGCTACTCGAATCATCATCCCATGTAGCTTTCATTGCTTTCTTGCCCTTGTTTCGATCTTTCTTTAGCAAATGACAATCTGGTTTGATATGACCAGGTTTATTGCATTTATAACAAATTAAAGTGTCATTTTTACCTGAATCTTTCTTGGAAAACTTTTTGAAGGATTTCCTCGGAGGAGTTCTATTTTTCTTCAAGAACCTCTGAATTCTTCTTGTTATCATCGCAACTTCTTTATCTTTATCGTCATTTTCCTCATCTTCATCACTTTCACTTTCATGAGGAACAACTTTAAGTGCTAAGCTCTTCTTTGGCTTTCCTTCTTCTTCTCCTCTTTTCAATGTGTACTCATGGGTGATAAGTGACCCGATGAGTTCATTGACTTCAAGCTTCTTGAGGTCTCTAACTTCAAGAATCGCTATAACTTTTGATTCCCAACGTTTTGGTAAAGAGTTGAGAATTTTTCTTACTATCTCCACCTTGGAATAAACTTTGCCAAGAGCTGTACGTCAAGCTATTTATGATGTTAGTAAAACGAGTGTGCATACTAGAAATAGATTCATCATCATTCATCTTAAACATTTCATATTCATGAGTAAGAATATAAATTTTTGATTCCTTGACTTGCGAAGTTCTTTCATAAGTTACTTCCAAGTTATCCTAAATTTCCTTTGCCGTAGCACAATTCATTATTCTATTAAACTCATTTCCATTAAGAGCATTATATAATAAATTCATAGCAGTTAAATTTAAAGTATAAAGTCTATCGTCTTCACGATCAAACTCTTCTTCTTCCTTTTTGACCTTTACTCCATCAACCACTTTTGTTGGAATATAAGGTCCATTTACAATACATTTTCAGATTTCTCTACCTTGAGCTTGAAGAAATATTCTCATTCTAACTTTCCAGAATGAGTAATTATCTCCACAAAAGAGTGGAGGCCGACTGCTAGATTGACCTTCACCAAATGAAGCTGCAATGTTAGCCATAAGATCTTAACTCAAAAGATAGTTAATCTTATAATAGAGCTTTTAGCTCTGATACTAATTGTTACTGATCATAGGCCGCACCTATATCACTTAACAATTCTACCTACCAGACTAGCCGGCCACCGTCTCTACCGGTGCACCGTCACTCATGGTCGGAGAGTCTTGTTTTGGTGACACAGTCACAAGCGAGAATTCCCATGAGTGATCTGCCTGTATGAACAATACAGGTCAACTAGCTCTAATACTAATTGTTGCCCAGATAACTAACACAAGAGGGGGGTGAATTGAGTTGTATTAAAAAAAATAATTATAAATCAAATATATAATATAAAATATAAACAAAATATGAAATAACAATAAATATAAAGAGTAAGGGTAAGAGAGAAGCAAACACAGTATGTTAACGAGATTCAGCCCCACTGCCTACGTTCTCGCCTCAAGCTACCCCTTGAGGATTTTCAAATTCACTATTCAACCTCCTTCAGGTGGAGATAGAAACCTATTACACCTTTGAACAACACCGCTACAAAGGATCCGTGTAGAACACCCTCTACACTTGCAATCACCTTACACGTGGTGATTCAACTATTCCCCGTGTAGAATACTTTCTACACGCACAAGGGTTATACACACCCTTTTTCTGATACAAGAACTGATAGTGGGTAGGTTATCAGAAAACACTCCTCAATGAGTGAAATAAGAACAATACAGCGCAAACTATATCTCTCAAAATGAACAAGGATTAATGCTCAATGTTTAGAGAAGAGAGAATGAAAGCTTTGAATGAATGTTATATGCTCTTGGTATTGTGAATGTGTAGCTCTCAAATGATCTATTTATAGGCATATGAGACTTCATATTCAAATTTAAAAAGATTCACATGTCAAAGACAACATCATTCATTTTTTTTCAAAAAATTCAAATAAAAAGTTCTTCTTTTTCAATTGTCAAAGACAACATCATTCACTTTTTCAAAAAAATCAAACCTAATCTTTTACTTTTGGCATATGACAAAATGAACACACTTTCCTTTTCAAAAAATTCAAACCTAATCTTTTACTTTTTGCATATGACAAAAGGAGCACACTTTCCTTTTCAAAAAATTCAAACTTAATCTTTTACTTTTTGTATAAGTCTAAAAAAGCATCAATCACTTTTGAAAATATTCAAATAAAACATGCACATGTGAAAGATGACAATCAATCATCTTTAATATTTTCAAAGTTCAACCCTTTAATCAAGGCATGCATATGCAAAATATGACAATCAATCATCTTTCAAAATTTTCAAATTTAATTTTCAAAAATATTCATGCACATGTGGAAAATGTATTTTAATGCTTTATGATAAAATATTAATTTTGAGCATTAATCCTAATTTCGAATTTTAAGAGATTTACAACATTACTCTATGACTTTAATGTGAACTTGTTTCCTTCTTGCTCATGCTTGATTTTTTGATGTGCTTGATTCCATTGTGTGAATAACTTGAGCTTGAAACTCCTTTATTTTTTGAATTCATTTATTATCATCAAAATTCATGTGTAGATTTATAATCACATGAAACTTGAAACCTTGAGTTCAACAACTTTTATATTCAGAGTTGGTACTCCATCCTTGACCAGAATAAATGTTTATCCTCGAATGAAAGCTGTAACCAAGTAACGCTGGCTCTGAAGCTATACGCCTTATATTAAGCGGACTTTGAAACTACTAAGGCCTCCCTCTAATTGACAAAATGAAAATGCTAGGGGATGAGAGCCCCGGCCACCACTTGACTACAACTTTACACAAGGGCCACCTCAAACGAGGGGGAGAGGGAACCCGATCCCAATATCGCTGTTAGTGAGATATATAGATTTTTAAATGACAAAATTCTTTTAGCCTTTTTTTCCTTTTTTTTTATGATCAGTTGTATTTTTTTTCCACAAATTTGACATGGGTATTTAAATGGTATTCATTCAAATGATTCTCCTTAATTAAGTAAAGCGCTTTACTTAATTTAACATGTACATGGCGTATTAATGCAAATTATTTATATGTTTAAGACTGAAATTATATTTTTCATAAAAAATTTAAGTTTAATCATGATTTATGAACGAAATTATCCATGTGTTTCTTTTTCATTTTATTTTTTTGGGTTTGTGTAGATCATATATTTCCATTCATCAGGATTCAATCAACTAGTGAAAATGAAGTTGGGTCGTCGATCGGACTCTGATCAAGTGAGTAATGAGATCATGAATTCCAATTGGTGACTATTGCTTTTTTTCAGAGACAAAGCAAAGCTACACGTAGAGCCAATAGATCACAAATCCGAGTGGTGAGTTTCCCCGAAAGACAAACTAGAAAAAGTCCGAAACTCTTTTCTCACACGTAACTATCAATTTGACTTTCTCCAAACATTCTCAAGGATAATCGAAGACCAATTACAAAAGAACCAATACCTTATGTCCCCACTTTCTTTTTCCCTTCTTTATTTTGTTGTGCACGTTGTACGTTTATGTCCCTACTTTCATGGTTCCCAAACATCCTCACTACTCCGAAACCAAAGTCGAATTCTAGATCTTTCTGGGTGAATTTGGTCGGATGATCACTTCCTTAGGTAGCTTAGTTGAAGCACAAGAGGGATATATAGAGGGATCGATAGATAATGTCGAACTGGGTGCTCAATAATTGATTCAAGCACAACCAGGTCGTCCGTTTTCTTGAATATCACTCATGCATGTTGCTGTATTTTTTTATTGGCCAACGTTAGCATTTTCTATACGACAGAATTTGGAATGATTGTTTTAATAAACCAAACTATATAACTCTTAGAATCTTAGAGCATTAGTAGTAGCCTAGCCAAAGTCGAATTTTGGCCAAATTATAACTAAGTTGCTTAAAAACTTCTTACATCATATTCAACAATTCTATTTTAATTTTAGTATTCCCCTTTTCAGTAGCCAAATATAACTAGCCCAAACTGCTTGTCAAATAATATTTTGGTCATAAAATAATCTCCATGCTTCTATCTTCATCGCACACCACACCTTGAAAAACAAAACATCGACCATTGTTGCACAGTCTCTCAAAGCTTTTTCGATTCTTTTTTCAAGGATCCCGGTTCTTTTTTCTAGTAAGCTTTTACTATTTAATGTTTATTGCCACAACAAATTCCTCCGATTGCATGATTTCATTTTAACATTTCAATAAATTAATGAACATTTTCTAATTTTTCTAAATCGTGAAATTAGACCAAGCAGGTTTTGTAGTTTTTATTTTCCTTTACCATCTTCCACTTTTCGGGTTGGCTTTGCATTGAGATTTTCTTAGTTGAAATTTTAGAGTTTGGAGGATCATATATAGTAGAAATAGACTAGATAATCAATATTTTAATACAATAGTAATAGATTTGGAGAGTTTGTTATTTGGTGTTATTGAAAAGTGGCTAGCTAAATTTATAAAAGTGAAATTCGTAATCAAATTTTGGTCGAACTTTGACTAGACCACTACTAATGCTCATATCAATTTGGAGGCATGCACAACGTTTCGAATCTTTTATTAACAATATACTAGTAGATATCCAAATGTATTATTTTTATTTATAATGTCATATTCGATATAGCGACATCCCAGAATATATCTAGTCATGGATGTAATAAGTTTTTCTGATGAATAAATGATGACAATTTTCCTTCAAAAAAATAATTTAGATTTGTTACGAGAGACTAAATAGCTATCGAAGCTTTGAAATGAAGGATTTAGGAGAATTCACAAACAAAAAGGATAAAAATTATAAGATGCAATAACCATTTTTTCTTTTAAAAAGAAAAAGATAGAAATAAGATCCAATCACAAAATGCATAGGATTGTTTTAGATATCCCTTAAAAGATTTGATGTAGTAGATTTAGGATTCTTACTTGCTAAAATATATACAATGTTCTATATTTTTTTTTATTTAAATAGGAATTTTGTACGAAAATGAAGTTTGCATTAATCATTTTTCTCTTATAAAAAGGAAAGTGAGAGGAAAGAGAAATGAAGTAAAATAAAAAAATACGCCTAAACCAAGAGTTTAGCTTAACTTAGCTTAACAAACACCCATTTTCTTTTCCAATCCTGGCCATAATCCCATTAAATGCTTATTTTGCAGTTTTAAAAAGGCAAAAGGAGCTTTAAACTAATTTTTTGTTTTTTACTCTTTGCGCTAATAAAAAATTTGTTTTATATGGAATTTTTCAGAACTAACAATAAAATAATAAAAAAAAAACTTAATTTTGATCTAGGAATAATTTTAAGTTAATAAGTGTTAATATAGTGTTAATATAGTGTATTTTAAGTGATTATTGATTTAATTAAGAATATATATGATTAGAAATGATTAAAAATAAAATTATATTTTTTCTTAGATTTAATCGTTAGATTAATGTCTTTTATACCATTAAATAGATAAATAATATAATAATATTATTATTATTATTATTATTAATTATTATTATTATTGAATGATTGATTGATTGAGAGAAATAACCCACCGGCCACTACTGATAAAATGGAAGTTGCTGAAGAATATTGCGGCTGCCTTCTTTGACTAATGCAAAAGCCATTTGTAACTCCAAAAGCATCAGAGCATTGGCAATGGACATTGACCAATGCAAATCCAAATTAAAGAGAAATGTTTTAAAAAATATCTATATTGGTCTAACTAAACTTCTCAAGTTTGAGATTTTTGCTACAGTAAATGTTAGCGCCTCTTCATATTTGGCGAGCTCCTATACACAGACCAAAAGAATATTTTATCATTTCTCTACCTCACACTTGCTCTTTCCCCTTCTATTTGTCTCCACTGGAACATAAACTTCTTTTTCTCTTTTCTAGTTTCTTTATCGTGATATTTTCTCTCATCCCCTTCTATCACTTCCAGGTTCTTCCCCTTTCTCATCATCTTACAGTTATTTTTTATTAAATAATTAAGTTGAGAGAAAAAATAATTAAAAAATAATCATTTTTTTTAATAATTAATATATGAAGTGTATTTGTAAAATATTAAAAAAAAACTTATCAAATATTATTAAAATAAATAATATTATATTATTATTTAGAATTTAAGATAACTAGTTCAATATGGACTAATCTATTTAAAAGTTCATATTATGGCCAAAAGACCACATTGGAGTTCTATTTTTGACTTGGCAATGATTGACCCATTGCCAATGCTCTTAGCTGGCTGGAAAGCAGTTAAGATATTAGTTATGAATGGACTATAGGAGCGTAAAAAAATCCCAAAAAACTAGAAAACCGGCCCGGACCGGTCCAAACCAGACCAGTTGTGCCGGTTTTGGACCGGTCCGGTCTGAGACCGATTTTATAAAATGGAAAACCGGCCGGAACTAGTCCTGTTTCGGTTCCGACTATTTTTAGCTCAGACCGGACTGATACTGTTTAATATATATATATATATATTTTTTAATATTATATATAATATGTTTTATATTATATATAATTTGTATATATAATAATATAAATTATAATTATATATAAGATAATGTTATTATAATTTATAAAATAAAAGTTTAGTCTTAAACACGAAAATCTAATTGATCATATGCTTTAAATATATAATGTTATAAATATATTTTATTTATTAAGAACATTTTATTATAAGAAGTAAGAAACAAAAAAGAAATAAAATCACTCAAATATTATTACTAAATTTTGATGGCCTAATAAACTTAAAAATCTCTATATTTTTTTTATAAGTACATAAGACATTAGTAGATAAATATAAATTATATATATTAGTATATAATTTATATTAATGCAATTTACATTTTATGACCTAATACTAAATACTAATAGTCTAATACTATATTACTATTAGTATTATACTTTAAGTCTATATATAAATTAGTATATAAATTATTATACTAAATAATCACATATAATATAATGATATAGTAATACTAATCCTAAATTACTATACTAATACTATCAATATAGTCTATCAATAATATAGTTATAAACTTATAATAAACTAAACTCACTAACAATTAACAAATACTAATATATATTTATTTTAATCACTATAATTAATACTAATATTTATAATGATACTAATAGTGTAATACTATATTACTTAGGTAATATAATTGAAGTCTAATTTATAATATAAATCACTATACTAAATAATCACATATAAAATAATCACTATAGTCTATCAATAATATAGTTATAAAATTTCAAAATAGAAGAAGAAGAAGAAGAAGAAGAAGAAGAAGAAGAAGAGCCAAAAAAAAGTACACCATTGATAAATAAATAAAGAAATGAGTAAAAAAAAGCAGCAAAAAAAAAATTACACTATTAGTAAATAAATAAACAAATAAAATACTATAAAAAGTATTGCAAGTACTTGTGGATCCATCATATTAATAATTATAACAAAGTCAAATTAATATCATCTCATTTCTAAAAATAAATACATACCTCATCTCATTTCAAAATATCTTATCTTATTTTATATCATTTATAAAACAAAGAGTTCCAAGTGCATCTCTTCCTTAAATGGTCGTACGTTGTCTAACTTTTTTTGCTTGCAGAATGATGTGCGGGATAGCCATGGTGTCATAATTACTGGGATGTACTCAACATGGGTCACGCACGGTTTAGGAATTGTGGACTATGAGCTGAAGGCATGATATTAAGTAACAAAGGCTGTAAGATAACAATTGGTCATTTATTGTCATCAGTTTCACGCCTACAAAGGAAGGAGTTTCCACCAATTTTGTCACAGGTAGTTAAAATTTTCATCACAAATTTGATAGAAAATATTGTCTCAAGAATAGCCTCTCCCAACGAATTCTATTTTTGTCACCAAATGGACAGTTTTGATGATAATCGCCTCTCCTTTACCATAAATCTACTTTAGCCAATTTTATCTGTGCCTTTGTAGTGGTCAGAAAATATTTTGGTGAAACACATTCTCTCTACAAATGTTCGACATGATTTAGATAGACAAGCGCACGCACACGGTATTATTTCTCCGAAAACAAATCCAAACCAATGGCTCTTTCCAAATACCACGCTTCCTGCTAAAACTACCGCATTTGCCACGCAAATGCGAAGCTCCTTGTTAAGACGAGACCTAAATGCAGAAACATATATATTGCCTTTCATGCAACAATTAACACATCTACAACTCAAACCACAGTGGTAGATTAACTACTTATACCTATGAAGTTCTACAACTCAGCCCCCACGAAATTAGGCGTATTGTGAAATAAGAATTCGCCACCAATCTCATTAGTCCAAAAAAGGCGTCAAACCAAATCTCAAATTGTTAATTTTTAAACAGAAATTTCTTGTGATTCAATCGTAAAAAAGGCTAAAATAAAATAACACGCAAAAGCACCAAAACCAATCATAGCAAAATCCCACTCATGCCTCAGCTATCGGATATTCAAATACCACATCTTTCCCGGTAAGCTTCTTGTAAACACCAGAAAATGTCTCCAGTTTATACTCGGTGTTGTTCCTCTCTTTGGGGTCCAATAAAATCTGACTCGAGGGCAACAGACATTAATTAGTAGGAAGAACAGTATAAAGTGAGAGAAAGGCAAGAGACAACACACTTTTATTTGTTTTGCATCTACCTTAATTATTTTAGAACCATCAATTCGGTATCTGATGCGTTTCCCAACAATCTCAGCAGGATGCACAATATCCTCTAGCATGGCATCATGGACAGATGTCAGTGTGCGGGAGCGGGGTCGCTGAGCAGCAGAACCTTTCTTTGGTGGTCTTACTATCCTACGGGTGGCAATCACAACAACATCCTGCCAAAAGTAATGAGAGATAAAAAACAATCATAATAAAAGTGACTATCGTGTCATTCAAACAATAGATTCACATAGTAAATAACAATAGATTCACATAGCAAATAACAATAATAAGGCACATCACGGTGCCCATTTAAGATTAATTGAAGTTCAAAGCTCAAAATAACAGATACATGGCCTCCAGAAGCTTCTGCACGCCTGTTGCCCACCACCCCATATTTTATAATGTTTGAAATTATTGTTACATATCACAAGAACATACCCTTCTTAGCATTCAAAGAAAGTTACAG